>NC_087373.1:114284-231784 GCF_031761385.1 Necator americanus
GGCCTCCAGAAATTTGTGATTTTTTTAAAAATCTATCTTTTATTCATCATGCGAAACTTATTAAATTGGTCAACAATATAATCACCTTTGTTAGCGACGAGTTCGAAGCTGGTAGCTGGAGAAGAACGCAAACGGCCATTCATGTCATCGAAGTAGACGAAGGTTTCATTCGTCATGGAATTCTTGAGCAGACGAAACAAGTGATTGTCATGGAGAGCTGAGTCAAGCAAGTATTGAGGATGTGGTACCGTGTCCCAAATGACATCTTCGATTTTCTGTTATGTGTGTTATGTCGAGCGTTGTCGTGGAAGACGCCCTCCTCGGGGTGTTTGCCCGATTTGGCTTGTGTTGGCTGGTCTTCTTCCCTATAGGAACCGCACGGCTCGATGTAAGTTGTACTCGTTTGATGCCCAACTCTCATTATCAGTAAACAATCCTGTGGAAATTTCTTCCGATACAGGAAGAGAAGCAGAGACCTACAGATGGATAAACAAGTGTATCGCTCATGATCCACGCATCTCTCTCATCAATCAAAGTCAGTCGCGAGGCTACGTGGTGCGTCCTCAATGGGCGGATAGGAGGGCTAGTCGCGGACCAAAAGCGACATTGTGCCTGAACTGAGACGCGGGCTGATTCAGGGGACGGACTCTCTGTTTCTGCTGTGCCAGGATTGACTCATGACATTCTTGTGTTCCACACGTCGGTGCTATCAAAAGCCTGCAATCAACTGGGAGGGACAAAGGAGGCGGTTTGAAGTCGTCTCCAACAAATAAGCTCCATTTGTCTGGGAATTTACTCTGGAAAGACGCAACGTTCTATTCCCACAAACCCGTGGGAATAGAGGGCTGCAATCTACCCATGGGTTTTTTTTACGCACGTCGAAGTAATAGGAAAGACTCCTATGACTCCGGAGGATAGCCTGGTACGGTGGCGACAAGAAAAACGGAAAACGAACGGAAAAAAAAATCATCTAGGCTACTAAACAAAAAGGACGCTCTATACTTTTTACTCACCTACGCTTGCATCGGAAGAGGCCATCGAAGATCTGATAATGCAAGCCAGGAAGATTGGGTACATTGTCATCAGAATGACCGAGATGAGACGCTATCACCTACTTAACCCTATATATGAAACCGAAGAAGAACTGTTCTTAAGAGCATGCGACAATAGAGGAGTTGGTAGCGTTGATGTCCTCGTCAACACGGGTGTGGGGGAAGACACATCGACTCTTTCGAACAAATTGCGATTCAAGTCGGACGTCTGCGGATGAGAAGATGTGTGCCGACGCTAGCTTTGACTATCCTTGTCGCTTGTCATCTGACATCAACCTACGAAGAAGTCTAAACTTTCTATATGGGCCTAGAGAAGTTCTTCAAACAGTACCTTCTGCAAGGTCATTGTTTTCAACGCTAAATTTAGCCTAGAAGAACGCCTTTGGAACTACAGATTGAGACCCACGTTGTACAGTGGAACGAGCAGTAGGAGGCTTTCCAAGTTTGTCTTATCAGTTAAAATCATCTATAGAAACTCGCAGTTCCAAGACCCCTCGTCTCTACGCTGGACGTGGGAGTCACCCAGTGGAGGGGATCGTAATGGTTCGTAATGGTATTGAGCACATCATTTTCGGTAAAAGTTTCTTCCTGACAGATGTCACTGTTGTGCCAAAGTTCTATAGGGGGATCGGACCATCGCGTCCTCCGAGGAGGATTTTCCTTTGAGAGACGTTAATCCCTCGAAACTCTTGAGGTGATACGCGAACGTGGAGTAGAATGAGTTGCAGACAACCAAGAACTTACGTCCAAGTTCGCAAGGCTTTGCAGAAGAAAGACTTTAAAGAGAGAAGAGCAAGGGAAGTGTTGGCTGATGCTGCAGAAGCGGGAAAAAGCATTCGCTATGCCCGTCGAGACTTCGCCAATCGCAAGACTGCTCTCCGGAACCCAAGAGAAAATCATCTACGATTTTTACTCTGTCGTTTTCATCATTTTGACAGCCACGTCGGCTTTGTTCCATCTGAGGGAAGATGGACATGTCATTCTCGAGGTTCTCCCGTGCGAGTTACGACATGCTATCATGTCGGCAAGAAATCGTGGGCACCCTCTCCGGAAAGAATAAGGTCAGAACATCTAGAACATCTAAAGAACCATTTGCTAGTACTTGTCAACACTGGCAAGACTCTTCACACATTACTTGTCGCAATGCAAGGTTCCTAAACTGTGGAAGACCAGTAATACCATGCTCCTGTTAAGAAAGAAGACACACAAAATATCGGGAACTATCGCCCAATCTGCTTCTTGTCTGTCATCTACGAGCTCTTCACAAGAGTGATCCTAAACAAGATAGAAAGAACATTGGATGAAGGACAGCCAGGCGAGCAAGCAGGGTTTCGAAAAGGGCTCATTACGGTTGACCACATACACACCACCTCAAAACTTACAGAAGTATCGCGAGAGTAGAAGATGCCGCTGTGTCTCACTTTCATGGATTTGAAGAAGACCTTCGACTAAGTTGAGACGGAAGCGTTCATAAAAGCCTTGGAAATCCAAGCCGTCCTTACTCACGACATAAAGGTGCTTCCAGAGTTCTACAGTAACTTCACAACCGGAATTTCGCTATTTTACAATGATTTCGTAATGGACGTGAAGGATGGAGTTCATCAGAGTGACACAATTTCACCCGAAATATTCAGTGCCACTTTCGAAAAAAAAACGAAAAAAAAAAACGAAAAGTTGGAAACGGACGACATGGGAGTGAAGTTTGATGGTTGACAGCTACACATCTTCGGTTTGCTGATGAGATCGCTCTGATAACGTCTAGCACCAGCCAAGTGGAACGAATGCTGACCGAATTCGACGAAACATGTGGATGCATCGGTCTTGAGCTGAACCTGGAAAAGACGATGTTCATGCGAAACTTATGGCTCCCGGATGTCCCGTTTATGCTCACCGGAACGAACATATCGGAGTGCACTAGCCGCGTTTATTTGGGTCGGGAAATGAACATGAAGAACGACCTAATCTTCGACCTGGACAGGAGGAAATGAACGTCTCAGGGGGTTTGTGAGTGCATCAAGGATGAAGTAAAGAAGACCAGGAACACCCGGCTCCGTGCTCACCTCTTTAACTCCACCGCACTTTCTGCTTTGAGCTATGCATAGAAAACCTTCGCACTTCGCATGCAGGAAGAAAATGTCGTGTCCCACGCGAAGGGAGAAGCCATTGGGCGACTCTGGGACGGAATCGGATGCAAGGATTACTGGCGCCCGTTCGACCAGTTCAAGCAACAGCGGGGGTAAAGATCGTCTAGGTAAGGTAGTCGCACACCATTCGTCATGGCATGCATGAGTTAATTACTAGATAATTAATTAATAGAGTTAACTACTAGATAATTTACTGTCGCATACCATGACGAATGAAATGCGATTACCTTACCTAGATCACCTTTACTTCCGTTGTTCTTTGAACTGGTCAAGCGGACGCCAATAATTCTTCCATTTATCTCGATTACCAGAGTACTCCATTCCTCTGTAACCGAGAGCGTGGGGACGATCGACGGTCAAATTTGTTTTTCGGTCACACTCCAATATTGCATTTTGGGTGCTCCTTGGAGTTTTCCGCAGTCCAAAGATGTCTAGACGGAGATTTATCTTTGAACATAGTTTTTCTTTTCTCGAATTGAGTGAACCAGCACTGGACGGTGCGAATTATAGTGGTGAGCTCTCCCAATGCTCTCCTGACTATTGACGAGATTGCAGTGCCGCGGTGCCTTTGCTAAGGTGATTCCTCTCTTTTGAAATTGACCCTGTGTTGAAGCCGAGGAACAGCATACACCTTTATATAATCCTTTGGAAGAAACTCCATACGTAGAGGGCATTGATTAATGTTTACAAGTTTTGCTTTGTTCAAATCTTTTTCTCAAAACGTTTTCCTCAACTTACTACTACGGTTGGAATGACGAACCACTAGATTCTTGATAAGTAACTTTATGGTATATATAAGTATATATAAGTATATATATACATGTAACTTACAACTCCACGTCTGTGCACTGTGATATTTTTTCACTTTTACTCTTATTATGGTAAACTATAGTTTTTAAGCAATCCATCTATATGCAAAGATTATGTTGGAATGATTGTGGAGCATTTTAATAGCCATGTACGATATGGGGCTGCAATGGCACTTGGAATTGCCTGTGCTGGCACTGGATATAAGGTTTGACGGTGAAATTCATTTCTTGGCTCAGTCTGACATTTGGTCTTATAATCTTGCAGGAAGCAGTTTCACTGCTTGAACCACTCCTTTCCGCCAAGGAGAACTATGTAAGGCAAGGAGCTGTCATTGCTCTTTCCTTCATTTACGTACAACAGATTGACGTTAGTTGCCCAAAGGTTGTTCCATCAAAATATTGGTTCCGTATCGAGGATTTATGTTTGTTAGTACGAGTGTAGGTTGGCGAATTCCGCAAGCAACTCACTAAGATGACCACTGAGAAAGGGGAAGACTCTATGGCTAGATTTGGAGCGATCATTGCGCAGGTAATTTATTGAAATGTCAGTATGAAGGGTTCATAGAAAAGCAGGACAGAAAATGTGGAAGGAAATTTGAGAAAGAATTGAATTGTTTGGAGGATTGTCAGAGAAGATCGTGTAAAGATTATTTTTGCAAGAATATCTTAGTTTTAAAGAAGTCTTCTATTTGTACTTAAGTGTAATATAATACATAGGTATTTTAGGGGATTCTTGATGTTGGTGGGCGCAATATGACTATTGCTCTGCACAATCGGTCAGGCACAATGGATATGGCTGGAGCCGTAGGAATGATGGTATTTCAGCAGTTTTGGTATTGACATTCAATGGTTCCATTCATTTCTCTGGCTTGCAAGCCCACCTGCTTGATTGCGCTAACGAAGGATCTTCAGGTAGTGTTTTCGTTGGTCCTCTCACAGTTAACCATATAACTTTAATTTATTTTTGCCACCATTTCCAAAAGAAAGTATGTCATTTTAAAACGTAGACACAACGTGATTATGAGGTGATTTGCAAGGTATAATTTTTTTTAAAACTTGAAACGGCGGGGGGAGTTTTCTGCCTTAGAGGGGGCTTTCTGCTTCATAAGCGAGTTGTGTCGTGCTTGTGTAAATCTGAACCCGTTCTGTTTGATCTTCGGCTACAACTCCCATAGTGTATGCATGCCGTTGCTATTTTATTATCTGACGCTACATCTCTTCTTAATTGCCTATCAACGCCAATTGGGCTCAGATCTCCCTTCACCTTTCTTTCACCGTCCAGATCTTTCTTTTCCGCCCAGATGGTCCTCTTCAGTTCCAGCCCGTATCCTCCAGGCAGCTTTGAGAAGGCCATTTGATGGTCTTCATGTGATGTGACTAAGGACTTTTCTGCCTTAGAAGACGGGGAAAGATGTTGGTATTTTCCACGTGTCATCCGCCGGCACATCAATCCGTTCTGCCTAAAATTCTTTGGTATGGCATATCGAACATAAGTGACCGAGAAACCGACTAAGCAGCTTTTCTTCTACGTCATCGATCTTCTCCATCATGTAGGCAGGCTGCTCAACCCTCCGATCTCTACATCATACCAGGTGAAGAGCGGATAAGTAAAATTGCAGCCTGTCTTCGTTGGTGATGAGCGTCGTTTATAAGGAGTTGATTGCTGAATTGACTTTAGCGCATTTTCGCAGAATATCTCTCTCGTAGCTACCGTCTTCTTGAGCATGCAGCCCAAAGTTGAACAGGAAGAGCTCTTTCGGAGCGGGATGCCTTACTCAATATTGACACCGAGAGAGGCAGTGGATCCGGCAGGACTTGTTCTCCGATTCGTGTCATCATATCGAATGAACCTATCCGAAATTTCATTTTCGCGAAGCGAGTTGAAAACGCAGTCTCGCTGAGGAGAGTAGAAAGCGGCTACGGCTGATGTTCTTGAAAGGTAACTGGATTTGACAATGACATTCTTCACTAATTCTTGGTCTCCAAGACGATTAGCGGTTCTAGTGGAGAGGAAATATGTCTCCACGAGTCAGTTCATACTTAACCGATGATCTTCGACACCTCAATCCCGGAGGAAATTAGGGATTTAACGGTTTTTGTGCGAACTGTATAGTCTCTACCAGATTTCCGTTCTTTTTTTTTAAATAAAGACAATGATCTGTGTAAACATTCTTTTTGGTGGCAGCGGAGCAACGGAGCACGAAGATTGTGCTGATTTTTGACGAATGTCCCGTAGAAGTTGACGAGGCCGAGGCAGACGAGTAGCTGGCGTACTTAAACCCAGCTTGATCACAAACGCAACTTAATTGATTTCAATCTACAGTGAAGCACTTCTCCAGACGAACACGGAGTTCATGGTTCTGAACTCTCCGAAAGACGGCTTTGAGATGTGTTGTGTTCGTCGATAGTTCTACCACTGGTAATGATGTCGTCGAGATCGCTAGTAAATACATGCAATCCAGCAATTAGGGTGTCGATTTGTTGCTGGAAGATGCCTGCTGAAGACTACACTGCAAAAAGGGCAGACGATTAGGACGATGGAGTGCTCAGTGTGGGTTGAATGTTAGCATCGCCGTCGTGAGCCTTCATCCACTTCCAACTGGGGATACGCTTCGGCGAAGTTGAGCTGAGAGAAATGGGATCTTCTATTCAGCTTCTCAAAAATGTCTTCAGGGGTTGAAAGCGGGTGTTGGTGCTGTTTGGGTGCGTGTAAGGAGGGTCCCGGCGGAATTTCGAGCATTTCCCTGCTAGGTTATAATTCACTATCTACTGAATTGTTTTTGAGAATCTTACACATCCACTGCAATTTTGTGATATGAGGTGAAGTTGTAATCGTGCCAGAAACAAGAGAAATCCTCACGTGAAATATGAGATAAGGATGTGTCTAATAGCTTTATATTACGTATATAAAAATCTTCGTTAAAACGAAACATTCCACCTTTCAAAACTAACGGTAGTGAGAATTATCGTTATTCTGTAACTCCCCAAGCTTTCTTATCGCCTCATTTATTTCAACACCTCTATGTCTTTGACTTCTTGGAACTTAAAGAAAGAAAAATAGTTTAAATTTGATGAGATTTCTAGACATTCTGAAGGAAATATAAACACAAACCAGGTCCCTTTATTAGAACTCCATACAAAATCCTATGTACTTCTATCAAACTCTGTTATTTTCTGACTTATTCGGTAATTTCGACAACTCACACTACTCTTCTTTGCATATTTCCTTCTCATTGCGGAGTTCTTTGCGTCTCTGTGGGTAGATAGACATATAAGACGGTTGTCTGCGTGTCTGCGAATCCGCAGGGACCCTCTTTACCGTTCTCCGTGCTGTTTGAGTGCGTCATTCAGTCCTGATGAGAATTCAGCTCAGAGTCGGACAGATCTATTTCTCTTCCGAACAGCGACGCTAGATGCTGCCCATAAAGAGTGGTCGACAGGCGAGAGTACGTTAAGAACTAAACAGTACCTCTCCTGAGAAAGAGACATGCTCTTCCGGAAGGCAGGTTTGGCTTCCGCCTTAGGTATAAGTTCCTTACCTCCGATTTACACTGGCATCCCAGTTTTGGCGCAAACCCTGTAGTAAAATGCTCCTATATGTGCAAAATGAGCGAAGACCGTGGTGTATTATTACTCCTTATTCAACAATGATGTTCGATCCAGTGGATCTCAGCAGCATTACATAGGCCATGCAGCAGTTTCGTCTTCACGAGTGTGCATCGATGTTCAGTTTACACCCGATCAGGTTTCCACTGGCGGATTTAAACGTTATAATGATATTATTAAGTTCGGGCGACCGATTGCTATTCATTCCTTGTTGCTCAGTAAGGTTACATAAGATCCGTTGCGCATCAGCTCTTCTCCAAATATATATATATATATATATATACATATACGACATGGAGTGCACTTTCTGTACAAGCGGAGCGCCACTTAAGAGGTCAGCGAAGAGATTCGCGTTTTTATCGTGTTCTCAGATGAGTGGGTGAAGTTGCTTACATGTTAAGTTCGAGCAGTTCTTTGTGCGCCTTCACCACATCTTCGAAGGAGATCTCGGAAATCTTTCTCGGTAGCACGTGGTTTGTAAGATGTGCGTACATGACGCGTCTACTCTAGTAACAATGACGCAGGCTTTTGTTATCGTCAAGTGTGGGCCTGTCCTTGGAAATGACTCCCTCGTATATTTGTACTGTAGATCGAACTTCGTTATTCGGATCGTTGTTGAAGTTTTCAGATGATGAGCATGATTTTGAACTAACGAAATGAAAATAAACCTGCAACCGAATGGTCGCTTTGAAGCTCAAGTTGAGCAGGGTTGTAGTTGTAGACTGTTTTCTGACAAATTATAGTATCGTATCATTGTAAGGGGTCTTCTTCTGGGTTAGCGCTGATTTCGATCGAATTGTGTGCATTTCGCCGGAAATATGGTGCACATCAGTTGCAAGTTCGTTGTCTAGTTCTATTTGATTCAAAGTATAGAATTCGATATATTTCCACTTCTCTAGTATTCTGTTGCGGAAGCAAAATTAGTTTGAACGCTCTTGAAGAATAAATACTCGAATGAAAAGGTTAGTGTACGATTGTTTTTATTGACGCTCTGAAAATTATATAATAACTGTTATATAATTTTCTAGACACCTGTAAATGGACTTCACCCCAGTCAGCATAAACTTGTATAGTCGTGTATGACAACATTAAGCAAAAGTATTTTAACTGGTTGTGTCGTATAAAGCGCCAATATTTTTTTTGCACAGGCTAAGATTAGAGTGTGGAAAGTAGAATCGAAGTTCGTCTTCGAAAAATGTATCGAACTTCCTAGAGTTCTTCCAGCATTTCAAAAACAGTGATAAACGTAAATATGTGAAGTGAATGTACATATGAGAAGACATACAATATCTTCTCATATGTCTCATTTTGACAACAAGCGTAAAACTTTAACACTCATTTTGTATCTTGTTAAGATGCCGAAAATTGAATTCAAATGTAATGCCCGAGCATCGCTGTTTGCATATCCGCCCCCGCTTGAATCGAAGAAGAGGAGGAACACGAAAAGGTGATTCATATATATTTCTTTTCATTTCAGATTTCACATTTTTTTCCCAAGATTTTCAAAACAATGACAAACGTAGATATGTGAAGGCATACAACGGCTTCTCACTCTCACATTTCCATAACAAGCGTAAATTTCAACAGTCATCTTATATTTTGTTCTTATATCTAGTGAGTGCTGAAATCTTGACATTCATAGAGGTAGATAGATTATTAAAATAAATTTGAAAGGTATGACAACGTTTTAGCCGTTTAAATTGTAAAAGGCTTCTTATTGTACTATGTTCCTAATCTAAAATGAACTTGTACATTAACCTGTGAAACATTTTTAGTGTTAGCTTACTCTAATTCAAATAAAACTAGGAAGTTGCAAAAAACGGCGGCATGACTGCATTTTCTGGGGCAAACTCTTACTCAAACTAATCTCAAACTCAACATTTAAATTCCATTTAATCCACTTTCAAACTACTGAAATCTATGCTATACTAAAATCTTCATCTCTAATAGTAGTCTCAAGTTTTTATCTCTTTCGCAAAAATTTGACTCAGCAGGGTGTTGCACCTGCGTGATCTCATTTTCACATTATCAATACTTTGTACATTTTCAAACAAAATGTTGATTATTCCATGTTACTGTCCTACAACTGAAGCGTAATATATTTTGTGATGTATGTAATTACTTAATATTATTTAATGTAATATTTTCTAATGTGTGTAATTATTTCATACAACGTAATATTTTGGTCTGGTTGGTATCCTCCATTTAATACTGCCCAACCCAAACTCCCTTATGACCCAATTCCCTAGCAACGTCCTCCCTCTAAAAATGATCACGCAACAATGGTAGCATAGCGGAGAGTGTCCTGAACTCGCTACCGAGTGCTTTTTGGTTCGTTTCCACGTCGCCTTTTTGCATTTTTTTCTGCCCGCTTTTGTATGAGTTATGACAAAACACTGAACCCTGGAAAAGTGATAGACCTTGGCGCAGCACCTCAACACATGTAACTTGGTAAAAATGTAATTCAATAAACCATCCTCACGGATTGCGCCGTGAGATGATGACAAGTGATTCGTTGCATCGCGCGGAACCATCAATAGAAAAGGGAAAAGTGGTAGACAACGTTACGGATGTGCTGCCAGTTGTCTAAAAACGAAGGTTGGAAGGAGTTGAACATTTGGATTTAATTGATAGAGTAAAAGATGCAGACCATATGGATTGGAGATGAACAAGAATTAGTGAAGAGAAGTGTAAAGGAATACAGAAGAAATTTGTCTCTGTTCCTATACTTCAAATCATGTCTGAAAGGAAATTATGAAAAGGGAAAATTGTAGTAATACTATATTTGTGATAGTATGAAAAATTAAGTTACATGTAACATTTGTTTTCAGATATTTTCAATTTCTGTTTCAGGTGGAGACTGCAGTTTTGTCAATTAGTCATAAAAAAAGGCAGCTAAAAAAGGAACAGAAGAAAGAATGGAAATTGATGAAGATTCACCAAAAATAGTTAAAGAAGAAGAGAAGTTAGTTTATGGTGTCATTTGAGGGAAGACTGCCTTTTATTCAGCATTCATTTTCTTTAGGAAAACTGTGCCAGATAGCGAATCACCCACTCACAGCATCTACGACCCTGCAAGGGTGGTTCGTCTTCAATTAAAGACAGTGTCTATGTTGGAAAACTCGAGGTGTATCTTAAATCACTGGCGTATTAAGTGTTCATTAATTCTTCTCACCGGATTTTTTTTCTTGAAAATAGACATTCTGATTTTTCTACAACCTTTCTTTGCATACATCACTTATACTGCTACAGGTATAAGCCAGTGAAGTCAATAATATACGGTGGAATCATCATGTTGCTTAACAGAACACCCGATCAGAGGGCCGAAATGGTTGCGCAGGTGGAGTGGATAAGTACTTTTTGTCGTTTTCAAAATTTAAAGTGTGGATGTAACAAATACTCATTGACTGCTCTAGAATCTACTTTTGTAGTTTGATGATACGCAGTGAATTGTAGTTGTAGTGAATTGTAGTTGTAGTGATTTTTTGTCCCTTCTCATTTTCGTGAAGTCAGTTTTCGTATTTGGCCACTTTCTTCTCTAGAAGTGAGATATTACAGAAAAAAAAGGAGAGCAATATGCTAGAATTAGTTTATGTAGCTAAGTTGAACAATTTGTTATTCGAGAAACACGGTGTTGAAGAATGGTGGATTGCTCTATTCTTGTAGTCTCTGCTACTTTCTTAGGAATTTGTAGTTTTAGGGCATATTACAAACATTTCACATTGGTTGTGAAGGAAAAGATTTTTGCGTAAGTGAGATTGTACTTCTTCAAACATGTTTAGGATGTTGCCGGTGGAACCACCTTGGATCCTGCTGCACCCGAGAAACAAGCACATTCGTCTTTTGAAATAGATCTCAAGGATAACTAGTTTTCTGTTGTTCTCATAATTCTGTGACATTCTAATTTTGGCTGAGTAGTGGTTTGTTTTAGCTCGATATTCTGCTGAAGTGATTATTTATTCATTGTTTTCCCCACTCTTGTTGTTTTGTACCTAAACAAAAACGAATAATGAGATGATTTGTACGAACGAAGAATAATAGCAAATTTAACGGCAATCGATCCTGATGCGGTTATGTTGCCCAGTCTTCTGATGTTCAACTTGCTGTAATGGGAGCAGGTAATACTTCGTTCTATTCTTTTCACAAGCGTGAGTTCCCTATTGGCTTCTACTCATATTAGCGATATATTAACTTTTGTTGTGAAGCTAAAAATTGATCAACTCGCGAGTCTTGTGCTTTCACTGATAGCATGCTAAGGGCAGTAAGGCAATGGAGCAGTGACAAAACTTTAAGACAATGAACCAAAACTTCAGAAGTCTCGATCACGTGCAAGAGTTACTCCTTGGCTACTACTCTTGCGGGTGAGACGAGTAGCATTAAGTTTTTATTGAAGGAGTTTGTGTAGAAGTGCGACCAAGACCCGGTAGTCCTCTTTTAGTGCCTGATCGGGTGAAAAAGAGGTGAACCCTGCTGCAGCTGCGCTAGAAGTGACGGTGGACCCTCAGCTGCGATCGAGAAGGGACCATCGCTAGCTTCACTCGAACTGCAGGGATCTGTGGAGCTAGCGAGAAGCGTATCTCGAACACAATCGCTAACTCAGGCGCCGCCTCTATAACTGCACAAGGGTTTGCGTCGTTCTGACTCGACCATATTGCGTGGGATCTTAGATGCTTACAGCTCTGTTCCAACTTATCGTATCAAATTTCTGCTTCAGTTTGTTTTATTTCCCCTGGCAACATCAGCCTTCGTGGATTCGCGAAATTACTTCGAAGCACCTTTTTCTGATCTTTGATGGATCTTACACATGAATGTTATAAGAACCAAAGCGCAAAATTCTCCAGAGTTCTTGTTCCAAATCACATTTGATTGATTATGGTGTGTGGTTTCAATTAAACAAAAGGTGTACTCAGAAATGGAGAAAGCTCTCGAGGAATAAATCATCGCTGTAGTTACGATACGCAGCACTTAATCCAGAAATTATCCTCTAAGGCAGATCTATTTAGTTAGCCATATGCAGTTTGGAAATGCCTATTTCATTCAATCTTAAAACAGGCATGTTTGGAATTTCATCCCCAACTTAGTGCAGATAAGTTAACAAAATTATCTTTTATCAAGAATAGAGACCAATAAAAATGCCGGAAAGTAAAAGGGGGTGTTATCGCAATTTGTGCAGGGATTACTTTTGCTGCAGACTCTGAGAAGCCAGAAAACAGTTCAAAGGCATCACCCCACGAATCTGAGGTGGTGCAGATTTCAGGTGGAGTATTCGTATACAGGATGGGAGACTACGGAGAGGGAGGTATTCCATCCATTTCTTGCTAATTGCCCTAAAAAACGGCCCGGAAGATGCGGCGCCGCACAAGACTGGCGCGCTCCAATCGAACCTCTTGTACAAAATGGTGCGCCAAAACGAATGAAGCCGTAGCCGTTTTTTACGGCAATTAGGAAGAAATGGACGGGATCACCCACCTCTCCGTAGTCTCCCATCTTGTATACGAATACTCCACCTGAAATCTGCACCACCTCAGCTTCGTGGGGTGATGCCTTTAAGCGTATACAGTCGTCATTTTCCCCTCTGAACAAATATCACCGATTTTTTTCGTATGGATTTTTCATATTTCCATCACCTTTCAAATAACTTCAAAGTGCTTCATTTTAGATGAAATTCGGTTTCCATTGAAATCCCTCAAATTTATTCCCACATTTATGGACTACCCTATGTCACCATTTCCGTTAGTCTCATACTGTTATTTTTGAGATCAAATGTAAATGGAAGATATTTTGCATGTAATCATGAAGGAAGACGCCGCCATAAAAAATGTTGACCTATGTTCCAATCTCACAGAGTTTGTCTACAAGATGAAATAAATGTTTCTTTCCATAATGCAAACACATGGAATTCAAGGGATTAGATGAGACTCAAGAATTGCAAATGTGCAGTTGTTTCTAAAAATAAATTATGAGATAAAAATAGAGCTATGAAATGTTGAAAATTTCAAACTCAACGAGAGTTTACGCCAAATTGTGAGCTATTACAAATCAAGCTTGAAATAAAAATTGTCTACTGATTACGAAGTTCCCTTTAAACTTGGAGTTCGTAATGTTATGATAGCGATGTTGACCTTGTTGCGACCTATTCCAGTTATCGGCCAGAGGACACAAGAGCACGTAATTCGGCGTGAGATGAAAAGTCGACGTGATTTTATTTCCAAAATGTCCTCTCGAGTACTTTTGCTTCCATCTTTCAGAGCAAGATCGAAGAAATAAAGAAGTGAAGCAGCTTTTGGTTTTCCTTTATTGTCATGTACAAATCTTTCTCATCACTCTGTTCTCGTTTATTCTGTCGTGAAACAAATAAGTTCGGAAAATGACAACAGCCAACATTCCGTGATGCATTCGTGTATCAGTTTAATTATCTTTTCATTACCTTGCAGAAAGATTTGTTCAGGTATCCACACTACAACTTAATAAAGAACGTATTTGAAACCTTTTTTTTTTTTTTTTTTTGAAGACGTTAGCCAGTTACTGCAGTTAAGGAAGAAGCGAATAATTTAAGTATGAGCTAGAAGAGAGAGAGTGCAGTAAAAACAGTTGCAGTAATCTAATAATCTCGAAATGATATGAATAGGGAGGGAATAATCTCTTTTTTGCTTGTGGCTTTTGCGGCCGATAAACATTCAATCCAAAGGCCGCGACAGCGCGCCGCAACTACTTCCCTACACTCCGCGGTGTGATAATCCATGCCATATACTCGAGAGCGCCGAAGTTCGGTGGGTACATATAATTTCCAAACTGGACTCCTGCACAGCTTAAGCATAACACGCTCAAGGTATTGGAGTACACAGTTGGAATACAACTGTCAAATACAAATTGACCTTAAAGGCAGCATACCACGAATCTGAGGTGACATGCTGCCTTTAAGGTCAATTCGACGTGGCTAGAAAATCTGCGGAAGAAGCTGGAGATGGGGTTGTAGACTGTGGAGTCCGGATGTTGCTGCTCATCTCTCCCCAATTGTCGTAAAAAGCGGGTGAGAACAGCCTTAATATGTACGAGGTACGTTAGAACGCGGCTCTGTGTATGTACACGTTTTGGTCCCTTCAGCATCCCATTCATTGGTTTTACTTAAATAGGCTGGTGAGGAAACCTCACTAACCCTCGACTGCTCGCACGTATTTGCGTCGGATGCATAAGCGTGGCGCGTTGCAGCTGAAATCGTCGTGGAATATGAATAATAATATTTTTGAAGACGATTTCGGTTGCAACGAAGCTTGCTGTTTGCTGTTGACGTATGCTTTTTTGATGATCCCCTGACAATGGAAATGTGTTCAAGTATTTGCACTACATAGTATGATATGGTCAGTTGGACACATCATGAGCAGGGGATAGTTGCTGGACGCTCCGTCTTTGCAGAAATTGCAGAAAACAGCTATATTTGAACGCTTGTGTCCAGTTTTATTTTTGACATAAAATCACTAGAATGCTATGAAACAAAAATTTCATTTCTGGAGAAGAGTGATCTTATGTGCAAAAACATGCCCGAACAGAGCATGAAACTTTATCTTTTTCTTTAGAAGATTGATATTCCGATTGTGCTGCACATGTAATACTCTACTCATTTCTCGTGATTTTACTTTTTTTTTTAAATTGGACCTCGTTTAATAATGACAACACCTTTCTACGTTGAACCTTTCTCTCGGGCTTCATTCTCACGTTTCGTGTTTTAACACTGTATTCTCATTTGTCCTTTGTGCAGTAATGTTTTTGCTGTAATAAGTTCCAGTGAATCTAGATTCATTGCCATGTAGTAAGAAATTGCTCTGCAATCGTGTTGTGTGGCGAGTTTTTGAGAGGTGACGTTCAGCGGCGTGTTCCATCCTCGAAGAACACACCTCCATCTATAGAACAGTACTTTGGACAGACACCACGCTCTCCCGGCGTTCCAGGCTGACCAGGGTTACCTGGCGCTCCTGCTTTTCCTGGAGGTCCAGGGGGCCCTTTTGGTCCAAGTGGTCCTGGCATTGCATCGTTTCCGGGGGCACCTGGGTTTCCAGAAGCTCCAGGTTCCCCTGGTGGACCGATAGGACCTGGCGGTCCTGGTCTTCTTTGTGGGCACTGTGCGGATTTCCGGGTCTCCCTGGATTCCCTGGCATTCCTGGTGGTCCTGCTTGCCCGCCTGTGCAGCATGCCTGGCAATTACCATAGCCGGCCTGACGCGTCGTCCTGTTCAACTGTTGTGAAGCGGTCTTGAGTTGTCCAACTTCTGTCTATATGTCGCGAGCAGAGTCCTAAACAGTAATGGCTGATACAAGGATATGAATTGCAGTGATGTTACAAAAAAAGTGATACCCACCTTGCAAAAGTTCACCTCATTATGCATTTGTCGCTTCACATGGTGCACATAGTTATAAACCATTGGTAACGTAGTGTACACAGAGATGACGGCTACCACCGAAAAGGTTACAGCGGAATAAGTGACGAACCGATAGGCCTTAATACGATGCTCCAGGTTCATGCCGTTGGATGGTGTATGTGAGTCGCGCTCTGAAATGCCGCGCCGCCACGACCGCCTTTTATATGACTCTCTTGGTGGTTTTTACTCAGTTTGCAGTCTCAGTCGTCTCACCCACCTAAAACGCCACATTTCGCTGTGCAACCATTACTTCTTTCCGCAGGTTGATTGCGGTTGCGTGGTAGTAGAGTAGAGAGGTAGTTTGTTGGAATATTAAACTATTTCTGAAAAACCGAAACTGATGCTGAAATAAGCTGTAAACGCTTCCTTTTCGATCAACGCTTTGTGAAACACCTTAAGCTTCCATATTAGCACACCACAAAATATTATACAACAACTTTTTTTTGTTTCTCGCATGTTGTACTGCATTGTGTACTGTATTGTATTGTAAACGATAACACAACTTTTTCCTTTTCTATCTTCTAGGTGTTGTCGTTTCTTCATTCTTGATTCATGATCATTTATTCTGCAGTACGTGAAGTATATATATATATATATACATATATATATATATATATATATATATATATATATATATATATATATATATATATATATATATATATATATATATATATAAATATATATATATATATATATATATATAGCTTTTCACATAGCTTTTCAGGGATTTCTTCGCATGCTTCACAAAATTTGCCGTCCATTTAGCGATGCATTTGCGCAAGCACTTCACATACGGAGTTAAATAACAGCAGCTCAGGAGAGGTACCTCTTACATTACTTTATTATTATCGTTGCTTGTCTTTATTAATATATTAGTTAACAATTATTTGTCTCATTTATATTCAGCAGTCAAGCCATATTGGTGCTGATCACGCATACACAGTTCGTTTGACACTAAAATAGTTCCTTGGTGACGTTCTGTAGCTTGAAGAGTATGTTGGCGCGTACCAAACTAACGGCCTCTTAAACACTCTAATTGCTATAAAATTACTCACGAATAGCGGTGATAAACTTGTGATTTTGCAAATGCAACTTCCAAATTTGCAAACCATAATGCTATGTAATAACGGGCTTATTCTGTAACGTGTATGTGTCCCTAAATTCCAAGAAATTATAAAAAGAGAGGGAGACGGTACCATGGCGTCGGATTCGTGCTTCGGTGCAAGAAAGCTATAGGGTGGGTTCTCACTGCGTCGGATTGGTGTGCGGAAGCCCCAATGCGGTAGAATTGATTTCTATGACTCCTTCGCGTATCTATATCCCAACACGTTTCCTAATGCTGCTAACATCCTCCAAGAAGTGGAAACAGATATGCAAACGGCTGTTTAAAGGCATCACCCCACGAATCTGGGATGGTACGGGTTTCAGACGGGTAATGCCTATACGGGGTCGTAGATTGTGGGAAAGGGGGTGATTCCGTTCATCTCTTCCTGTATCAGTGTAAACAGACGACCCCGTAACAGTTTCTTGCGACCGCTTCTGTTGCAGTGCGCAACCTTTGTTGCACCCCAACCCCCCCTCCCCTCCCGCCTGCGAGTCGTCTGAATGGATTTTCGACGAATCGCAGGCGATAGAATACGTGCTTTTATCATCCAAAGTACTGCTAAGCAAATGAATCAATTTCATCTTACCGAGCTAAATATTTGAGCGATATTCATAAACGTGTTGCCACCGGACACGGAGGAACAATCCGAGGGACTTCTTTCTTGTGGACTGACATCTGTGAACTGGAGGAGGGCAGTTGCCGATTTGTTTAGATTTTCTTTCAGTCTAATTACTTGCTTCGTGCGAGAATTGAGCTGTATGAGCACATTTCCAGTCATTTCGTTTGCTTTAAACTCATGATCAATGGTGCAAGCAGACCCACAGACATGATCATTTTCGTTTGCAGCTTTACCTAACAACAGGCGGCGATTGCTGCTTTTTTTCTCTTTCTCAGTCGATTTGCAGGAATCACTATCATTCGTGCGTTCTTCGTGCCTTCTCGATCCTTGCACGGACTCAATTGAGGTTTCTGGTAGTCTTTTTAATCGTTTACTTTGATGAGAATCGCCAACTTCGCATTCAAAATCTCTAGATCTTCTTCGAACGCGGGATTGCCTGGTCCCTCTATAACTTCGGTCGAAGGCGCTTTCAGAATTCCTTCTAGACTTTTGATTTGGGGCACCTGAATGAGTAAGTCCTCTGTTTTTTCGGCAATTGCTAGTTTCCGTAGAGTTTGCGATATTCTTCGAAGATGATGGCTTTGATTTGAAAGTCACACAAACAGCTATATCCGCTGGTTCGATCAGCATCGGTTGGTGTTTGTACCGACCTTTTTCCACTTATAGTTTCTTCCTGAAGAGATACATGACGATATAGTGAAGCAAAAAAAAAAAAAAAACAAAAATACGATGCCAGCACTATAGACACTTTGTTGGACGGTCAAAGCTAGCAGATTTGAATCATAGTATATCCAAGAAGAAAAGACACTTAGGACGCAAACTTGTAGCAACATGTGAACTTTCATGAAAATAAAAAACAGTTCCACGAGAGTATTTTGTAACTAATACAAGTCATTTTGAACACCAAATCAAATCTGAAGTTATTGGCGCATACCGGTCTCCTCTTTTATGGTGCACTCGAGCACTACAGCTCAGCAGAACCGCATTATTAAGAAAAGCACTTGATTTGCACACCTCTTCAGGTTCATTATCGACGGAAAACTCTGATTTCGGGATCTGTAGGCTCTCTTGACGTAGCTGACTGGGAAACGGACCAAATTTTGACGATAACAAAAGCCTGCGTCATTGTTACTAGAGTAGACGCGTCATGTACGCACATCTTACAAACCACGTGCTACCGAGAAAGATTTCCGAGATCTCCTTCGAAGATGTGGTGAAGACGCACAAAGAACTGCTCGAACTTAACATGTAAGCAACTTCACCCACTCATCTGAGAACACGATAAAAACGCGAATCTCTTCGCTGACCTCTTAAGTGGCGCTCCGCTTGTACAGAAAGTGCACTCCATGTCGTATATGTATATATATATATATATATATTTGGAGAAGAGCTGATGCGCAACGGATCTTATGTAACCTTACTGAGCAACAAGGAATGAATAGCAATCGGTCGCCCGAACTTAATAATATCATTATAACGTTTAAATCCGCCAGTGGAAACCTGATCGGGTGTAAACTGAACATCGATGCACACTCGTGAAGACGAAACTGCTGCATGGCCTATGTAATGCTGCTGAGATCCACTGGATCGAACATCATTGTTGAATAAGGAGTAATAATACACCACGGTCTTCGCTCATTTTGCACATATAGGAGCATTTTACTACAGGGTTTGCGCCAAAACTGGGATGCCAGTGTAAATCGGAGGTAAGGAACTTATACCTAAGGCGGAAGCCAAACCTGCCTTCCGGAAGAGCATGTCTCTTTCTCAGGAGAGGTACTGTTTAGTTCTTAACGTACTCTCGCCTGTCGACCACTCTTTATGGGCAGCATCTAGCGTCGCTGTTCGGAAGAGAAATAGATCTGTCCGACTCTGAGCTGAATTCTCATCAGGACTGAATGACGCACTCAAACAGCACGGAGAACGGTAAAGAGGGTCCCTGCGGATTCGCAGACACGCAGACAACCGTCTTATATGTCTATCTACCCACAGAGACGCAAAGAACTCCGCAATGAGAAGGAAATATGCAAAGAAGAGTAGTGTGAGTTGTCGAAATTACCGAATAAGTCAGAAAATAACAGAGTTTGATAGAAGTACATAGGATTTTGTATGGAGTTCTAATAAAGGGACCTGGTTTGTGTTTATATTTCCTTCAGAATGTCTAGAAATCTCATCAAATTTAAACTATTTTTCTTTCTTTAAGTTCCAAGAAGTCAAAGACATAGAGGTGTTGAAATAAATGAGGCGATAAGAAAGCTTGGGGAGTTACAGAATAACGATAATTCTCACTACCGTTAGTTTTGAAAGGTGGAATGTTTCGTTTTAACGAAGATTTTTATATACGTAATATAAAGCTATTAGACACATCCTTATCTCATATTTCACGTGAGGATTTCTCTTGTTTCTGGCACGATTACAACTTCACCTCATATCACAAAATTGCAGTGGATGTGTAAGATTCTCAAAAACAATTCAGTAGATAGTGAATTATAACCTAGCAGGGAAATGCTCGAAATTCCGCCGGGACCCTCCTTACACGCACCCAAACAGCACCAACACCCGCTTTCAACCCCTGAAGACATTTTTGAGAAGCTGAATAGAAGATCCCATTTCTCTCAGCTCAACTTCGCCGAAGCGTATCCCCAGTTGGAAGTGGATGAAGGCTCACGACGGCGATGCTAACATTCAACCCACACTGAGCACTCCATCGTCCTAATCGTCTGCCCTTTTTGCAGTGTAGTCTTCAGCAGGCATCTTCCAGCAACAAATCGACACCCTAATTGCTGGATTGCATGTATTTACTAGCGATCTCGACGACATCATTACCAGTGGTAGAACTATCGACGAACACAACACATCTCAAAGCCGTCTTTCGGAGAGTTCAGAACCATGAACTCCGTGTTCGTCTGGAGAAGTGCTTCACTGTAGATTGAAATCAATTAAGTTGCGTTTGTGATCAAGCTGGGTTTAAGTACGCCAGCTACTCGTCTGCCTCGGCCTCGTCAACTTCTACGGGACATTCGTCAAAAATCAGCACAATCTTCGTGCTCCGTTGCTCCGCTGCCACCAAAAAGAATGTTTACACAGATCATTGTCTTTATTTAAAAAAAAAGAACGGAAATCTGGTAGAGACTATACAGTTCGCACAAAAACCGTTAAATCCCTAATTTCCTCCGGGATTGAGGTGTCGAAGATCATCGGTTAAGTATGAACTGACTCGTGGAGACATATTTCCTCTCCACTAGAACCGCTAATCGTCTTGGAGACCAAGAATTAGTGAAGAATGTCATTGTCAAATCCAGTTACCTTTCAAGAACATCAGCCGTAGCCGCTTTCTACTCTCCTCAGCGAGACTGCGTTTTCAACTCGCTTCGCGAAAATGAAATTTCGGATAGGTTCATTCGATATGATGACACGAATCGGAGAACAAGTCCTGCCGGATCCACTGCCTCTCTCGGTGTCAATATTGGAGTAAGGCATCCCGCTCCGAAAGAGCTCTTCCTGTTCAACTTTGGGCTGCATGCTCAAGAAGACGGTAGCTACGAGAGAGATATTCTGCGAAAATGCGCTAAAGTCAATTCAGCAATCAACTCCTTATAAACGACGCTCATCACCAACGAAGACAGGCTGCAATTTTACTTATCCGCTCTTCACCTGGTATGATGTAGAGATCGGAGGGTTGAGCAGCCTGCCTACATGATGGAGAAGATCGATGACGTAGAAGAAAAGCTGCTTAGTCGGTTTCTCGGTCACTTATGTTCGATATGCCATACCAAAGAATTTTAGGCAGAACGGATTGATGTGCCGGCGGATGACACGTGGAAAATACCAACATCTTTCCCCGTCTTCTAAGGCAGAAAAGTCCTTAGTCACATCACATGAAGACCATCAAATGGCCTTCTCAAAGCTGCCTGGAGGATACGGGCTGGAACTGAAGAGGACCATCTGGGCGGAAAAGAAAGATCTGGACGGTGAAAGAAAGGTGAAGGGAGATCTGAGCCCAATTGGCGTTGATAGGCAATTAAGAAGAGATGTAGCGTCAGATAATAAAATAGCAACGGCATGCATACACTATGGGAGTTGTAGCCGAAGATCAAACAGAACGGGTTCAGATTTACACAAGCACGACACAACTCGCTTATGAAGCAGAAAGCCCCCTCTAAGGCAGAAAACTCCCCCCCGCCGTTTCAAGTTTTAAAAAAAATTATACCTTGCAAATCACCTCATAATCACGTTGTGTCTACGTTTTAAAATGACATACTTTCTTTTGGAAATGGTGGCAAAAATAAATTAAAGTTATATGGTTAACTGTGAGAGGACCAACGAAAACACTACCTGAAGATCCTTCGTTAGCGCAATCAAGCAGGTGGGCTTGCAAGCCAGAGAAATGAATGGAACCATTGAATGTCAATACCAAAACTGCTGAAATACCATCATTCCTACGGCTCCAGCCATATCCATTGTGCCTGACCGATTGTGCAGAGCAATAGTCATATTGCGCCCACCAACATCAAGAATCCCCTAAAATACCTATGTATTATATTACACTTAAGTACAAATAGAAGACTTCTTTAAAACTAAGATATTCTTGCAAAAATAATCTTTACACGATCTTCTCTGACAATCCTCCAAACAATTCAATTCTTTCTCAAATTTCCTTCCACATTTTCTGTCCTGCTTTTCTATGAACCCTTCATACTGACATTTCAATAAATTACCTGCGCAATGATCGCTCCAAATCTAGCCATAGAGTCTTCCCCTTTCTCAGTGGTCATCTTAGTGAGTTGCTTGCGGAATTCGCCAACCTACACTCGTACTAACAAACATAAATCCTCGATACGGAACCAATATTTTGATGGAACAACCTTTGGGCAACTAACGTCAATCTGTTGTACGTAAATGAAGGAAAGAGCAATGACAGCTCCTTGCCTTACATAGTTCTCCTTGGCGGAAAGGAGTGGTTCAAGCAGTGAAACTGCTTCCTGCAAGATTATAAGACCAAATGTCAGACTGAGCCAAGAAATGAATTTCACCGTCAAACCTTATATCCAGTGCCAGCACAGGCAATTCCAAGTGCCATTGCAGCCCCATATCGTACATGGCTATTAAAATGCTCCACAATCATTCCAACATAATCTTTGCATATAGATGGATTGCTTAAAAACTATAGTTTACCATAATAAGAGTAAAAGTGAAAAAATATCACAGTGCACAGACGTGGAGTTGTAAGTTACATGTATATATATACTTATATATACTTATATATACCATAAAGTTACTTATCAAGAAACTAGTGGTTCGTCATTCCAACCGTAGTAGTAAGTTGAGGAAAACGTTTTGAGAAAAAGATTTGAACAAAGCAAAACTTGTAAACATTAATCAATGCCCTCTACGTATGGAGTTTCTTCCAAAGGATTATATAAAGGTGTATGCTGTTCCTCGGCTTCAACACAGGGTCAATTTCAAAAGAGAGGAATCACCTTAGCAAAGGCACCGCGGCACTGCAATCTCGTCAATAGTCAGGAGAGCATTGGGAGAGCTCACCACTATAATTCGCACCGTCCAGTGCTGGTTCACTCAATTCGAGAAAAGAAAAACTATGTTCAAAGATAAATCTCCGTCTAGACATCTTTGGACTGCGGAAAACTCCAAGGAGCACCCAAAATGCAATATTGGAGTGTGACCGAAAAACAAATTTGACCGTCGATCGTCCCCACGCTCTCGGTTACAGAGGAATGGAGTACTCTGGTAATCGAGATAAATGGAAGAATTATTGGCGTCCGCTTGACCAGTTCAAAGAACAACGGAAGTAAAGGTGATCTAGGTAAGGTAATCGCATTTCATTCGTCATGGTATGCGACAGTAAATTATCTAGTAGTTAACTCTATTAATTAATTATCTAGTAATTAACTCATGCATGCCATGACGAATGGTGTGCGACTACCTTACCTAGACGATCTTTACCCCCGCTGTTGCTTGAACTGGTCGAACGGGCGCCAGTAATCCTTGCATCCGATTCCGTCCCAGAGTCGCCCAATGGCTTCTCCCTTCGCGTGGGACACGACATTTTCTTCCTGCATGCGAAGTGCGAAGGTTTTCTATGCATAGCTCAAAGCAGAAAGTGCGGTGGAGTTAAAGAGGTGAGCACGGAGCCGGGTGTTCCTGGTCTTCTTTACTTCATCCTTGATGCACTCACAAACCCCCTGAGACGTTCATTTCCTCCTGTCCAGGTCGAAGATTAGGTCGTTCTTCATGTTCATTTCCCGACCCAAATAAACGCGGCTAGTGCACTCCGATATGTTCGTTCCGGTGAGCATAAACGGGACATCCGGGAGCCATAAGTTTCGCATGAACATCGTCTTTTCCAGGTTCAGCTCAAGACCGATGCATCCACATGTTTCGTCGAATTCGGTCAGCATTCGTTCCACTTGGCTGGTGCTAGACGTTATCAGAGCGATCTCATCAGCAAACCGAAGATGTGTAGCTGTCAACCATCAAACTTCACTCCCATGTCGTCCGTTTCCAACTTTTCGTTTTTTTTTTTTCGTTTTTTTTCGAAAGTGGCACTGAATATTTCGGGTGAAATTGTGTCACTCTGATGAACTCCATCCTTCACGTCCATTACGAAATCATTGTAAAATAGCGAAATTCCGGTTGTGAAGTTACTGTAGAACTCTGGAAGCACCTTTATGTCGTGAGTAAGGACGGCTTGGATTTCCAAGGCTTTTATGAACGCTTCCGTCTCAACTTAGTCGAAGGTCTTCTTCAAATCCATGAAAGTGAGACACAGCGGCATCTTCTACTCTCGCGATACTTCTGTAAGTTTTGAGGTGGTGTGTATGTGGTCAACCGTAATGAGCCCTTTTCGAAACCCTGCTTGCTCGCCTGGCTGTCCTTCATCCAATGTTCTTTCTATCTTGTTTAGGATCACTCTTGTGAAGAGCTCGTAGATGACAGACAAGAAGCAGATTGGGCGATAGTTCCCGATATTTTGTGTGTCTTCTTTCTTAACAGGAGCATGGTATTACTGGTCTTCCACAGTTTAGGAACCTTGCATTGCGACAAGTAATGTGTGAAGAGTCTTGCCAGTGTTGACAAGTACTAGCAAATGGTTCTTTAGATGTTCTAGATGTTCTGACCTTATTCTTTCCGGAGAGGGTGCCCACGATTTCTTGCCGACATGATAGCATGTCGTAACTCGCACGGGAGAACCTCGAGAATGACATGTCCATCTTCCCTCAGATGGAACAAAGCCGACGTGGCTGTCAAAATGATGAAAACGACAGAGTAAAAATCGTAGATGATTTTCTCTTGGGTTCCGGAGAGCAGTCTTGCGATTGGCGAAGTCTCGACGGGCATAGCGAATGCTTTTTCCCGCTTCTGCAGCATCAGCCAACACTTCCCTTGCTCTTCTCTCTTTAAAGTCTTTCTTCTGCAAAGCCTTGCGAACTTGGACGTAAGTTCTTGGTTGTCTGCAACTCATTCTACTCCACGTTCGCGTATCACCTCAAGAGTTTCGAGGGATTAACGTCTCTCAAAGGAAAATCCTCCTCGGAGGACGCGATGGTCCGATCCCCTATAGAACTTTGGCACAACAGTGACATCTGTCAGGAAGAAACTTTTACCGAAAATGATGTGCTCAATACCATTACGAACCATTACGATCCCCTCCACTGGGTGACTCCCACGTCCAGCGTAGAGACGAGGGGTCTTGGAACTGCGAGTTTCTATAGATGATTTTAACTGATAAGACAAACTTGGAAAGCCTCCTACTGCTCGTTCCACTGTACAACGTGGGTCTCAATCTGTAGTTCCAAAGGCGTTCTTCTAGGCTAAATTTAGCGTTGAAAACAATGACCTTGCAGAAGGTACTGTTTGAAGAACTTCTCTAGGCCCATATAGAAAGTTTAGACTTCTTCGTAGGTTGATGTCAGATGACAAGCGACAAGGATAGTCAAAGCTAGCGTCGGCACACATCTTCTCATCCGCAGACGTCCGACTTGAATCGCAATTTGTTCGAAAGAGTCGATGTGTCTTCCCCACACCCGTGTTGACGAGGACATCAACGCTACCAACTCCTCTATTGTCGCATGCTCTTAAGAACAGTTCTTCTTCGGTTTCATATATAGGGTTAAGTAGGTGATAGCGTCTCATCTCGGTCATTCTGATGACAATGTACCCAATCTTCCTGGCTTGCATTATCAGATCTTCGATGGCCTCTTCCGATGCAAGCGTAGGTGAGTAAAAAGTATAGAGCGTCCTTTTTGTTTAGTAGCCTAGATGATTTTTTTTTCCGTTCGTTTTCCGTTTTTCTTGTCGCCACCGTACCAGGCTATCCTCCGGAGTCATAGGAGTCTTTCCTATTACTTCGACGTGCATTAAAAAAAACCCATGGGTAGATTGCAACCCTCTATTCCCACGGGTTTGTGGGAATAGAACGTTGCGTCTTTCCAGAGTAAATTCCCAGACAAATGGAGCTTATTTGTTGGAGACGACTTCAAACCGCCTCCTTTGTCCCTCCCAGTTGATTGCAGGCTTTTGATAGCACCGACGTGTGGAACACAAGAATGTCATGAGTCAATCCTGGCACAGCAGAAACAGAGAGTCCGTCCCCTGAATCAGCCCGCGTCTCAGTTCAGGCACAATGTCGCTTTTGGTCCGCGACTAGCCCTCTATCCGCCCATTGAGGACGCACCACGTAGCCTCGCGACTGACTTTGATTGATGAGAGAGATGCGTGGATCATGAGCGATACACTTGTTTATCCATCTGTAGGTCTCTGCTTCTCTTCCTGTATCGGAAGAAATTTCCACAGGATTGTTTACTGATAATGAGAGTTGGGCATCAAACGAGTACAACTTACATCGAGCCGTGCGGTTCCTATAGGAAGAAGACCAGCCAACACAAGCCAAATCGGGCAAACACCCCGAGGAGGGCGTCTTCCACGACAACGCTCGACATAACACACATAACAGAAAATCGAAGATGTCATTTGGGACACGGTACCACATCCTCAATACTTGCTTGACTCAGCTCTCCATGACAATCACTTGTTTCGTCTGCTCAAGAATTCCATGACGAATGAAACCTTCGTCTACTTCGATGACATGAATGGCCGTTTGCGTTCTTCTCCAGCTACCAGCTTCGAACTCGTCGCTAACAAAGGTGATTATATTGTTGACCAATTTAATAAGTTTCGCATGATGAATAAAAGATAGATTTTTAAAAAAATCACAAATTTCTGGAGGCCTCTGCCTTAACCTGGCATTCACTTTTGCGTGAACGCGCTCAATTTTATGAAATTTGCTTACAACAAAAGTAAAGATCAGAAGCTTGCTGTTCCCTATCGTTTGTTCATTCATTCTTATCATTTGTTCTTATTTAAAATAAGGAACTTCACGAGATTACGAGGTGTGAAGTGTAATATATGTTCTCGACCTTCTTATGCCGCTGAAAATGTAATAGTAAAAAAGGACCTATGTAATTGCATCCATATGCGACGCCGTTGCTGCAACGAAACCACCAGAGCAAGTACATACCTGCTAAGCAAAATTTTGTTTGTTTTGCATTTGTTTGCTTGACCTGAAGTCGGAGCTTCAGGAGTTAACAAACTTTCAATAGCAATTTTCTGCAACTTTCCAACAGCTTTTCCCACAGAAATTTGTAGATATTCTCGAAAATTACGCAGTACTTGACGAATCTTCACAGTATTCGCTTCTTTCAACAATTTCACAGGGAAACAGATAGTTTTGGATTATTCCTTTGGAAAGCTACAAAAATCGTTGTGTTCTTTCTTTGGTGCACTTTAATCTCAGAAAAGCGCTCCGTATGTCTATGTATGTAGAAACTATGTATATGTATGTAGAAACGTAACCATTAAAAGGAGTGCTTAACGTTGCAGATAAAAAAAATCCCACACATGTCACGATTGTGAGCAACTAGATCGTTTGTGTTAAAGAAAGATAAGCGCGAGGCAGATGTTCTGACAGTGATTGCTGGCCAACACTCGGGTGGTGTAGTACCTAATTATCAAACTTCCTAACTTTTCCAGTGCTCCGAAATGGCGAAACACCGTAATGCTAAGATTTTCTTCAATTCCTCAATATATCTAAGAGAAAGATATTTGATCAGTTATTCAAGTCCGTCGACATCAGCTACAGAAAAACCACCGTTTTTCCTGTCTTCTACCCAAACTCGCAATTTCGAAACTTCTGCAGACAACGTTGTACTCATTGACACTTCTCTTAATCTAGCAATTCGTCGATATTTCAACCATTAAATCTTCTCCAAGGATCCGTTAGCAACCGACCAAAGAAAAAAAAAACAGTTTAGAAAATTCAACTTCATGAAATAATCTTCGTTTTTCTTTTCTCTTATAGAGCTCTCCATCCAAGACATAGGCGATTAAAATAGACGTGGCTGATGAACTGCGGCCACTATTATTGGTAAATCTATATCCAGCCGTTATCAGCTGATTTTAACCGCGTCAAGTGAGAGCAGGACCACGGACGGGGATGTACAAGAGATAGAAATTAAAAAAAAAAGCTTTGTAGTTGCAGCGAGTAATTCGACGTTTACTTTGTGGAATGTTGACCTCTTGGTAGCACACAAAGAACAAACAAGGAATGAAAAAAATCTTTCTACGTGAGTGCTGTCCTTAAGATCTTAAATCAGCATATCACGAAGTTGACGTAGTTAGGAAACCTGTAATAAAATTCCCTAATCGTAATGAAAAACGGCGTGGGAGCGACGTTTGTTTCTACATTACAACAATCCCCTTTGTACACACTCCAGTTTCCTTAGCAACTTTTTCCTTAGTTTTACTCGAACAAAAGAGACACTACTGATCTTCGACCGTGGAGCTCGGTCGTGGACAAGGATGGAGCGTTTTCGTGTACCTAGTAAAAACAAATACAGCTTTCCACTCCCTTTTTCCACCACGATTACGGGCAATTGAATGGGGTCACGCTCAATCCACACAACGAACTCCACATTTTTGCAATTAAGCAGGTTTTCCAATTACTTCAATTTCGTAACACGCTGCCCTGAAGTTCGAAAACTTAAAAATAGGCAAAAAATATTCTAGTATCAAGAGTGAACAACACAGTAGCAACGAACAGCATATTGTTATCCTCAACTTCGGAGGGGTTACAAACAACCAATGAGAGTATAGTTTGAATGAAAAGAATAGTTATAACAATAAATAATAGTGGAACTCACTTGCTCAACAAAAACCCTATACCCATGACCGAAAATCTTTTCACATCATTGTTTGGATCAGTTGCCACCTGTAAAGTTAATAACACAAAGTAAAACGGAAACACACAAATTATATAAGAGTTAGGAGCGAAAAGTTATAATGAATGGTTGCTTGTAATCGTACCTTCTCAAGCAACCTAGAAACAATGTTTGCGCGTCCACTTCCAACATATGCCATTGACAACATTGCTACTCCAGTTGATCGCAACATGGCGTTAGATTTCAAATCTACTAGTTGTGCTATATAAGATTCAGCCTCGTCTTGCCTACCTTAAAAGAAGCGCTACGGCCTTCATCCACTACTCCATTCAGAACATGAAAAACAGCCACTACAAAGAAAACTAGACCATATGCTAAAAGAGAGATCCCTGTTCGTAAACCACGTTGAATTTTGTCATGCTGCGTATCACAAATGTACTGAACCATATCCTGGAATGCCGCCGAATTCAGGCTTCCTACCATCACAAGACCCATAGCCAAACCGGCTGCTTCACCAGAGACAGCATCATCCAAATACAATGCGTCACGAAGTTGCAGATAAACCTATAAAGCCTTACTTACAAGATTGATTCGCAAATCGAATACATGAAAAGCTAATGTTTACATCTTGATTTTGTGTCCTCATTGCAGCCAGACCCAGTCCGAGACATGCTCCTTGACAAACCGCAGATGTTTGAGCAGCTGCAAGTTGTTCGCGTAGATACTTGATGCAGTCGTCCGTGTCATGATTTGCGTGAATGAGGCCTAAACTCACGTACTTCCACACTACATCTGTCTCTGTTCAAAAAAAAAAAAAAAAAAACTGCAGCGCGGTTCTGCTTCCGGTATAGAAAAGATATTTCGGGTATCATCCCTACGAGCTTATTGCAAAGGAAGAGCACTAACCCACAAATGACAATCAGGTACAGCAAATATAATTACAGGAATTTTCTTAACTGGTAACGGAAAATACTGGTCTGAACAGCAACATTTCAGAAAATGTAACATCAATGAAACGGGAGGGGGTTCTACCACTAACTGCACTTCTAATTCATTTCGATCTGATCAAAACTTTAGCACACCTTTACATTTTCTGAAATCCACTATGACGTTTTTTTCCCACCTACTGGAATCAGAAAAATGTTTTCTAAAAGACGTATTGAATTGCAGAGACACGACAGCTCGAACCGATATGGTATAAAGGTAGTTGGCTGTCCAAAAATCATATCAAGTCTATAGTACGTATAATGAACATCACCTGTATTGCTGTGCTCCCGTTGTTCATCGATTTGCACGAGCGGGCACCACTAATACTTCCATTTGTCCCAGTCGCACGCAACTTTTGCCCGGTGGGATCTCTTTTCCCGAGTGACTCGAAGAGCGTCGTATTTTTCTTTGAAGGACATAGTAAAGAGGTCTGATCATCGGGTCGGCGGTTTTCCTGCGGTACGTTTGATGTCGCGCACCAGTCGTTTACGGCTTTGTTTCACCTAATTTTGCTTTCTCTGTGATATGCGGCACCGTCTCTGATCTTCGATGGGTGACGTAGGGAAAAACTTCGAATCCTTCTTTCACTTCCGTTAAGCGGGTTATTTCATTATTCCTAGCATCACCCTTTCAATTCCGCGTCCTATGACGTCGATCGCATTTTCCTCCTGCTTGCGAAACGACGTTTCTGAAGCGCAGGTCAATGCAGAAAGAGCGGCGCTATTGAATAGGTGAACACGGAGCCGGATGTTCTTAGTCCTCTTCACTACATCCTCGATATCCACTCCGGGAGAACGCAACATTCTCCCAAAAAATCATGGGACTAGGGGCCTGCAACGTGCCCATGGGTTTTGAATTTATATGCAAGACAGTAATAGAAGTAATAGAAAAGTCTCCTGATTCCGTAGAAAAGCCTGGTACGGTAGCGCCAGGAACGACGGGTTTGCAGGCGTCAGGTGTACGACCATGACTCGCAATAATCCCTCCGTCAGTAGCTGCGACCAGCGTCTCGCCAGTCGGGTCACGATGTTGTACGTAGCAAATCGAAGTCAACCAGCTGTGATCGTCGATTCTGTTCAACAACTGATGATAACTAATTTTTTTTCCACAGTTATCCGCGTTAGATAAAAGGCTGTAGTAACTCGCTCACAAATGAATCGACTTCTCATCGTCACCGCTAAAACGTGTAAATCAACGCCAGAGCAAAATTACATCACTTCGGGGAATATATATGAAACGAGGGGAGGAAAACAAGTTACTATGTGAGAATTATTTTGCTTCTCGTGCAGCCGCACAATCCGTCAAATATTTAGCCAGATGATTGCTGGTAACACAAAGTAAAAAGTTTCACTGGACTATTTAGACGAAAGCACTTCCTTCGCACTCGACTTAACAGATAAGTTCGCCTTCTTAACTGTGCGACACTATGTTCGACTTAAGCCCAGCATACACGAATGATGAAATCGATTGTAATAAAATCGTTGTGAAGGAATCCAAAAAGCTGGAGATGGAAAGCTGCTGAACGCGTATATAGCCGGATCCGGGATGATTCTGCTCCTCTCTTCCTAATCGTCCTAAAAAAATGGTGTGATAGACCCCGTTCTTCACGACGATTTCAGTTGCAACGCGCCACCTTTGCACATGTGCGAGTGGTCTAAAGCCGGTGAGTTCTTCTCAACCGCCTATTCAAGTAAACCCATTGAACAGGCAGCTAAGAGAGTGTTTACTAGTTAGGACGTTATGGGAATTAAAGTGGTTCCCACGCAATTTTAAACAGGGACGAACTGACGAGAGGAGCGGAACCACCCCGGATTCCGCATTTTACGACCCCACTTCTAGCTTTTCCCGTGGATTCCCCTACCACCTCCCATTCATGGTATCCTCAATTTTAGTTGGCGCCCTCTCTTTCCTTGAATTGGCATTGTGAGATGTTCACGAGGAACCGAGTAAGATGATGCCTGCTGCTTCCTTACCTTATCATTGACAATAAAGCCTGTAAACATGAATGGCTCAGATTGACAGTGTCAATCATAAAATGAAATGGATCAAAGTCTATGGCGACAGCACCACCCCAGCAACTAAAAAAATGGGACAGTATCAAAGACAAATACGACGAAATTGATGTGAACAATATAAGCGACGTGCAAACTGGTTCTGAAAAATTTCAGCTCTTCATTCAGTGTAAAACACCGCACATATTAACAACATAAATGGACACAGATGATTGGGCTTATTCAAAGGTTGACGCAAGAAATTCCTTTAAAAAAGTATAACTGATATCTCCTAATGCCTTCAATTGGGTGAACACCACGCCTGTACGCTTATATGTTCGTTGCTTGAAGCACACTCCTTTCCTCTATCGTGCCTAATCGAAGGTGCTTCACGATTACCCGCCTGCAGATATTCGCTAACTGTAGCGAGGACAAGTGAAAAGAGGAGAATTTGGCGTGAAAGTTCTGGTCAATATTAGAAAGGAAGTAAACAAGAAAAATGTGGAAAAAAAAAGTCACAAATACCGACTGCTTTCAAACTGCAATTGAAAATTGCCCATTGGATAAAAAAAATGCAAAAATTCCAGTGTTTTTTGCGTAAGAATTGTTGTTTTTTGTTTACGCTGTGCTATCTTTCGTGAGTCTACTCCGTTTTTCTAAGTTGTTTCTATTGCTTCCTACCTTACAACTGTTAACATCATTACACGCGTGAAGGATTTCATGCAGGCGTGTAATGACGTTAACAATCCTTTCTTTTGCATCATTTCCTGAAATTTCGTCTTAAGGTTTCATTAGGTTACCCTGAAAGGATTTGGTGTGATTTTGATACAGATTCGTTTCGTCTAATAGCTAGTTCCCATTCTGATAGTTTCTTACTGCATCAATCACAGACTCCTATTCATTTCTGTTTGTTTTTTCCTTGTCTATTTGTAGAGTGATGTTTGATGAAACACTGCGGACCGGTTCCAACTAACCCCTTTGAATATACTCACCAAGAGCGAACAATGAACCACCTTCCTTGAATCCGAACTGATCGGCCTCAGACTTGGGCAAGTATGGCTCCAAAAGTTTCATAGCTGCTGACTCGTGATCCTGAAAAATAAATGAAGAAATACTATATCGAATCAATCAATCATCGGAATTGTTGAATAGTGTTGGTAGTATTTAGCACAACTATCTTGACCCTACCTTGTGGATAAGACCCAGTGTAGCCACTGCGTTAAACTTATTCCAGTTTGTAGCTTTGCTTATCCAATCCAAGTTATCTCTACAAATCTCCACATGAAGAACAATACAATAATTCTGAAAGCTATCAAAACAAACCGTAAGAAGTCATCGCACCTCGTTCCGAGATGCATAAGACCATTTGCCATCAAAGTCGCATTGTGAGCCATTGCTGTTCGAACACAGTCTTTCATTTCCTTGAAAAAGAATACTATATCACTATGGTACTAAGGACATCAGAATATTATCACAATTGGTAACTATCCTTAAGAATTAGCATATCCGTGTGGTTGTTTTTTATTAGGAATTGCATATGCTGTTTGACAGTCTCCTCTCCCCGTAGAATTGCCTTTAATCGACTCATGGGAGTGGGATGTAATATAGACAGCGCTCAACATATAGTGGGGTCAAAACGACATAAAGTTCGTGCAGTTGCGTAAGCGGCTGTGTTCGAAGGGACACGGTGGAGCGGTTAGGATCAAGTGGGGACCCTTGCTAGCACCATCCATAGCTGTAGCTCTTGATGGTCCCACGTCGATACCAACCGCTTTCTACACTCCGCCGCTTCGATCGCAGCCGCTTACGTAACTGCGCGGTGTTTCATGTCATTTTTTCACTTCATGAAGTAGCGCTGGACGTAATGTAATGTAGTTATATAGGAATTCTCCATTCTTTTATAACTACATTACAAAAAACTAAACATAATTGTGTAGAAGTCTTGAAAGTTATGAACTCGATCACTGACCTGCTGCAAAATATTTTAGCAAGATATCAACCAGCACATGAACGGTCTTCATCATGATAACGAAGTAAAACAATACTAATTGACGGAATCCAAACTAACCACTTCAACCTTTGCTGAAGGGCCTTCTTTCGGTTCCGTAGTTCCATAAAATACCTTGACTGGTGTTGATTTGCATACGTGTTCAGCACCTGTGTATTGAATTGCTGGGAAGCATTTTCATACAAATCAAACGCAATCTGATAAGCGATGAGATCTCCATTCTGAAGTAAAAATATCAAAACAAAGTGACATCAGGATTTGCAAAATACATCAGAAAAAGAACTTAAAGATGGCCCTACTGGTAAAAAAACAGGGATAAATCCCGGCATAACTTCAGCAGGAAGGTTGTTCAATATTTGTAACTACCATAAGAAAAAAACCTTCAAAGCGTTTAGTATAAGAACGAAAGAATGCAATAATTTCATACTGAAAGTGCTCTGCTTGACATTAACACCTGCCCAACACGTGTTGTGATGGGTTGGCGCGATGGTCTTCTTTCTTCTTTTTAGTAGTTACTTTTATTTTTCTGTATAGTAATAGTAAGAATAGAATTACGTAGTCTTTACTTGGTCTTACTTACGTAGTTTTTAATTACGGAGTCTGGTTCCCAATCCAAACTCTCCAAACTGAAGTTTCTGAGGGGATGTTCTGTAATCAGTAGAAGCTACTGAAGTAGAGAAAAGGAGAATTCTGGATACTACGACTACGAAAGATGCCAATCAAGCACGATAGCATAAAAATGGGAGTTGAATTAATGAGAGAGGTGTAGCGCAAACGGTAAATGATCCCCTGCGGCTGCAGCATGATCGATCGGAGGTTCGATTCCACCCTAGTAGCAACAAAATCTGTTATCCTTCCGGGATTGATAAATTTGTACATTTTTCTGAGGGGGGGGGGGAGGTTGGGATAAAAACACTGACATCGGATAGCCCCGAGTATGTCACTGTACAGGCTACTTATGCGTTCGTAAACCCCTAACGATTCTGAATTGAAGTGAACACGGTGGCGCATCCCAAGCGGACAGATTAACGGCAGACACTTTCTCCTTTTAAATTGAATGAGAACAAATTCACACAATCTTAGAGGCGCCATAGAAGGAGATCAAACCATAAAACTAATGGAAAAGGACTTGACTAAGACTATGTAGACCCCATTCATGGACGATAACGTTCAAAGTATTGCACTTATTACGTCGAGTTGAAACCATTCGGTCCAAGTAAGACGTTCCTTTAATGGACACTTCAATATTCTTGCAGGAAGAAAAATCGACCCGCAAGACACCTAGTTCCTACAGTGAGCACTTAATCATTCGTCTATGCCAGTTGGAAAGCTTGTTACGCTGCGAACTTTTGTTCAGCTAGTACCGCACCTCAAGACATGCTGTGCTTAATGCATTTCCTGAGGTGCTTAACTTCTAACATTACAACAACAGTTACTTATCTATTCAATCTCAGCAGTACAACTACAATTGAAGATGATAGAAAAAGAGTTCAAATGATTTAGTTTGGAACTCAAAAAGAGTTCATTCAGTTCGAAACGGAACATTCTTTTATTAGTCCTTACTATTTGATCTGCCATTCTACGTGTTCCAAGTGATTATTACTGTTTATCCGGTTGGTGTTTTATCTACTGTGTAATAATTTTTGAATAATTTAAGTTTTCTTTTCTGCGGAAAAAATTCTTATCATACCCTTATTAGTTACATCGCGATGTTGACACACACAAGTTGATTTGTCTTGCATGGTAGTAATGAGAAGAAAAAAACTGACCTCACGTATCATAAGTCTGTCCAGCAGCTTCCCAATATCTTCCGGGCGATTCAACTTCACCAAACACTACATAATAAAGAATTGAGTGTGCTATGTTAATTCGAAATTGTATAAAAAGCAAGACATACTTGGCAAATTGCCACGAAATCAGCATGCTTGTTACTTGTAAATAATCGCACAAGTACGTCAAGCAACTGTGCACGTAGTTGCACATCCACCTTGGCATTGGTGATCTTGTGGATAGTTTCCAGGAGTAATACTGAAAAGTGGGAAATGATACTAAAGCAGATGATAAGTGAAAATCAGCTTTTAAAAAAACCATGTGATTCCGTGCATTTGATTATCGCCTTTTCGACCATATCAATACGACGAGTGTCAAGAGCAAGTCCAATAACATACAGAAGCTCGTTCTGAAGTCAAAAAGGGTGTTCATAAATAATTTCCAACTATCTATATCTAAATCTAAATATCTATCTATTTTTGAAGTTCTCTTCATGAATAGATCAGAACTACAAAAACAGGAAGGAAATTGAATAAATATTTTCAGAAGATTGAAGAGCCTGAAGGTGACATGGTGTAAAACATAACAGCAAAAACGAAACTTGAAGCTTTCGAGCCTTAAGTCATACCACCCATTAAATTACAAATCTAACCAGATCCAGAAATTGAAGGTTTCACTGAAGACCAAACCAAAAAAGAAATAGGTAGTATGGTTCAGTAGACAATAGACACATGGTGAATTGACTCAGCAGTTGGATGGTTGGTTGGACCTCAGTTTCGCAAAAAAACAATATACAACAGACCGGTTGTGAATAATTTCTTCCCAAGTATTGGCCCGTTCATCGACTTTATTGGTGCAAACGCATCTTTAGTTTAGACGCAACATAAAATTACCAGCTGAATTTTGTAATCGTATACTGAGTACGAATACGTCAACCACATTTCTCGAAATTATCTATCTGTTCTCAAATACTGCGGCATACTTGTTTAGATCAGCAAAATTTCGTAACTATATCACTTAGAGATTTTGATAAGGAATTCCTCGCCATACAAAACAGTAGAGTTATAACATTTAAAATTTCTCTTTTCGGATCATTGAAACAGAGAGTCAAGTGAACAAAGAGAGTATGAATGGTACCAAGTAAGTCGTAAAAACTTGAAAAAAAAAACAAAAAAAAAAAAAGACATCAAGAACATGAAATAAAAGAAAAAAAACATGAGAAGAACCAATATAAGATATTAAGAAAAAACAAGTTGAACGATGATTGGAAGCCCTTGGAAACGATGTAAAGATCAAAAATGGAGAGCATGTCACTGATTGGCCTGCTGAGTCTTTTCTCGTCAAAAAAAAACCTGGAAAAGATGAAATTTCTCTCAGTCCAATACAAATAGGCACCAATCTCAACTTCAGTGTCTTTAGAGTTTCGATCAAATGCAAGAAAAAACCATTGTCTTGAAATGGCTTCATCCTAATACACAAAATTTCCAATAGCGATCCGAAAAAAATGAAGTTTTTAAAAACTAGAAAATTACCTTCGTGTTGGGCGAAAAATTTTCTTCGAAACAGAATAACACCTTGCCAAAAAGTTTTATTTCTACAGGCATTTTTAAGTTTAAAAAACGTATGAGCTATTTTCAACTCAACATAACCAGCACACATTCTGCGTTTCTCATCAAAGCATCAAAGCGTTAAAATGAATTTTACCAAAGAATGGCCTCTGCACATCATAATCACAACTTTTTCAGATCTCTTATGCCGCTCACCCCAATGCACAGCACCGGCAGGACGAGGAGAAACATAATCGCCTTTTCGATTCCTTACATCATCTCAACACCTTTGTCCTTCAACTGAATCCCAACATTTTTCTTTATGCATTTTGCGAATGGAGTCCCTTGCCCAAAGGTAAAGCATGTGATATAGTTAGGCAACACTGTAAGGAGAAAAACACTATGAAAGCATGCAGTGACCTAGCAGGTAAGAGAAGGTGCAGTGTACCTTTATCAATGAAGGTAGTTCTATTAAGAGAAACTGAAAAATTGAAACTAATAACAAACCTTATCTAAATTCCGCTGAAATATCCTATTGATTAAAGCCTACAAACGAGCGTTCGTTCTTCCTTCACTATTTTTCACGTTCTTGTAGGCGTCAATGGCAATTTCAATGATCTTGTTGACATACTGGAATAAAGGTGTAAGGATGCATACTTCATGAAAATTCACAAACTGCTGTAGAAATCGATTTGCGTCGCCTAAAGTGAAAACTGACAACTGCACTAAATGTGTACATCAGAATCAGAACAACCACTTGTTACTCTTTTTCAAGCAATTCCTTTTCAAAGCATATTAGAAGACGTTCTATGTGTGATCAAAAACGTACCGAATGTGGTGATTGTTCCAATTTCTGCCTTTGTATGAATGTTAAAGAATGCTCTTACTTTGAAAAGCTAGGAGTAATCTTAAATCTTCTTGTAATCCTAGTATAACGGATTCTAAGAAAGAAAAATCGAGAAAGAGAATCTCAGACTAGAAACACCAAACAAAAACACAAATATGGTGACACAAAAATACCCGCATGTGTTCGATAGATTTTACAACGATGATGGCCAAAATCGGAGAACATTCGCTACTGGGTTCTCATCAGCATCTCGTAGAGGTCACAAGGGACATAGCTTACAACTATCACAACGAAACACATACTCACACTCATAACTCCCTTCAAATGCATAAAAATATTGCCCAAAACCATCAGACTTATCAATTTAGAAGCTAACACATTCTGAATTTGTAGGTGGTTCGTACTTCTACAATAATAATCGCAAACATCGTCCCCATTTCTGTTCACTACTAAAAAAAGTACCCTAGCATGAGAAATTTTTGCCAACACTGTCTCTAAATGGCAATGACAACGATATTTATTACCGGCAATCCGGTAGTCGTGCTGCGCGTTCGAGTTAGGTGAGAAAAAGGAAAGAAGGAATATATGTGACGCAGAGGGAGACCATCCTCAGCGAAGGACGCATCACAGGATGCACGTTTCACCAATTCATCAAGACAGCTGATTTTGTTAGCACTGAGTGAGTGTTTCGCAGCAGCTCAGGGAGCAAACTCCTGAACATTTTAGTCTTGTTTTTACCATTGTTACAATGTGATAAAACCCAACATCAAATCTGACAGAAGTCCTCTGCATTCCTCAAGCTTCAAGCATATTACCAATACTGCAGAGAGAACCGCGGAGGAAAATATGCACAATTGGAAAATCCCTCAAACTTTTGCTTAGGCCACATCTCAAGGAAAGATGTGTGTTGTACAAGTACAGGACAACTTTTTATTGTTGTACACATTTGGCACATTGCATTCAAACATTTTTGACGCTTCTCGCTCATTTGAAGAAGAAATTCCATAGAGCGGATGTACCCTGGTAGTAAGTGGTTTCACTCAAACTTTAGTAAATAAATCGAAACCATCCCACCCCAATCAAACAAAACGACAAATTTTCTCCTCTATCTTCAGGAACAGTCGTGGAGACCATAACTAGCATAAACTCTGGAGCTGCAGATCGACCGATGAGGATTGACAAAGAAGATAAGCGATTGGGATGCGCTGATGTTACCTGCGACGCTGATGATAGAGAGGAATATACCAAGGATTTGAAGGGGCAGAACGTCCTGGACGTGTACGTTGCCGATCGCATTGCCGGAGTCAGGGTACGAGAACCCCAAAGTTGTACTTTAACTTCCCAATTAAGAAGGTTGGTAGAATCACTGAATACAAAATAAGGTTTACCCTCGTCGTCCTAGGTGGAAAAATGTCAAGCCGAACTAGACGGGCTATTTACTACCTAGTTTTACTAATCTTCCATTTCCAAAGGAATATTAAAACAGAAGATGCAGTAATATTGTTAACAGCAGGGTTTCAGCGTCTACTCAAAAAAATCAGTTGTACTCAAGATCAATGAGAAATATTAGTTCACCAATTCAGTACTTACGGGCATGTTACTCTACCAGAGAAAAAAACAGGGTTGAAAACAAACGCTATCAACCGATCACTAACACTTTAAATGTGTAAGTATTGACATTTAAAAAAAATTAGATCACAAAGAAAGTTGAGCAGAAACCTCATCATCCTTTTCCCCCCCAACAGTTTTTGACTTTGGCCTAGGAGTAAGTTTGAAATGGGTGTCAGCAGCTAAGGCGAAGTTTAGGGCATTCTCGTAGTCCTCCAAGCAGAACGCGACCTGAAAATGCCCCCGATGATGAGAATATGCCAAAACAGAACTACAGGTGGTGTCTATTAATCAAAACAAACCTTGGAAGCCAATAATACGGCTTTCTGTCGAGCAGGAAACGACTTATCTTCAGCTAGTTCTTCACTAAAACTGGCGCAGTCGGCAACCTAAAAGAAAGAACGAAGACCTCTTACATGAATGTACAACCACTGTGGCAGTAACTATACCACCTCAAACCAAGTGTTTGTGAGAACGTCCCAGTCATCAAATAAATCAATTAGTACTTCCTTTTCCTTCGCAGGTGAGCGTGATGATCGCAACGATTTGAGGAATGCGCCTAATTCAAGTAAAGTTGCGGAGAGGAAACCGCAAAGACAGCAGACTATACACAAAAATAAACTATTAAGAACATCATGTGGAAAATAGTAGAATAACACACTCGCATCAACTGGTCCTCCCACACGTGACTTCCAATTACTAATGATGAACTGCATGTCTAAAATCAAGGAAAAAAATGTCAAAAGACAATATGGGCGACGACAGCGACACAAGGAAAGCACTAAGAAGAATAGCAGGACGAGAAGTGCCGCGAAAGCGATGACTTAGAACTTCAGCGTTAATCTCACAGTATTTTCCGCAACTACACATAAGCGGCAACACAAAATTTAGACGTGCCAGTGTGCACTTCACGTCTGCTTTTCTTGATATTAATAGTCAACTGTAACGAATCAGATGTTATGATGTCTGGAAATCTCCGGGGTGTGAAGTTTTTTGTCTGGAGTTCGCGGTGCTAAGATAGTTGTGTGGGCCACTCTGCCGCGCTAGGATCGAGCTGTGCTAGCGGACTCGTACTGTAACAGCGAATGAGAAGGTCTCATCTAAATCTAGTTAGACAGCTGCACGGGGGGTCGCGTAGCAGCATGGGTTGGCGAGGTTATGAGCTTTAGTTGCAAATTTTCTTTGATTTAAATGGAAGCATTTGGAGCTTGGCGGGTGTGATGCAATCGACTAGAGGTCCGTTGTAGCCACACAGTCGATGGCTTGAAACCGCACTATTACAAACCAAGCCTTTCAGCCCGCTGGGGTACGATAAATTGGTACCAGACCTGTCTGAGAGATAAAAACACTGACTTGATTATCGGCTGACCCCCGTAAGTCATTGTATAGGCCTACATGCGTTCCAAAACCTCAACGATTGCGAATTGCATTAAAACGCGTCGGCGCATCCCAAAAGGATTGATACGCCAGTGACTTTATCCTTTATCCTTTTATTTGGAACTTGAATTGTGAGCGGAGGGAACGGGCTCGCTTTTGCTGTTTACTGTTACCTAGCGCAATGCTGGTAAAATGTATTTGGGGTGGGGTGGGGGCACTCTGAAACAACAGAATCGAACTGCTTTGCTATTGTATTTAGTATGACCCGTGGCGGGTACTTCGACTGTGCCAGCATTGCAGTACCTGCAATTAAGAGCGTGAAAAACGCCATGGAGCACAAATGAATAGCTGAGTCAGTCGGGGCCCTAAAACTTAAGCATCAGTCTTAGTGGATCCACGTCTTGTAGGTTGAAGCTGCTAAGAAAAGGGAAAAAATGTAGTTGTGGGGCCACTGAATGGCCCCTTCCTTCTGGTTTTTCATTTTTCTTGATAGCTTTAGCCATCTCATGGGTGCTCCAAGACTAACGCTTAGGTCTTAGGACCGTGACTTATTTAATTATTTACCTCCAGAAATAAGAGCGCTACTGAGTGGCCAACCCCAACTACGTTTTACTACAAACAAGTTTAGTAAAAAAAAAAATGAATGAATAACTAAGTCATATTATGTGCAACTTCCAAAGAAAAAAGACTCGAAAATGAATTCCATAGGAATCCACGGTCAGTAAGCTTGCATTCTCCGTTTCGATTAGTATTCGCAAGTTGGTGGCCCTAAAATAGGCTGTTAGATTAGCCTTTATGGAGGCTATTTACATTCGCCTGTTTCGCGACTTCTACTGTAAAAGCAAAGTCGCTGATTCCACAGAAATCCACGATCAGCGAGCCGTTCACCGAATTCCTCCGACTTCGATGCAAGCTCCTCCCAAATGGTGATCAGTAATCTCAGTGAAGTCACGAAAGTTAGCTAGTTAGAGGCACCCATTATGCAAATGAAATGGTCGTCTTTGCTGTTGTGCTCCATGGGCTATTTCGCCCTCTGAGTACAGGTACTACAGTACTGGCACAGTCGAAGAACCCGCCACAAATGACACTAAATACAGTATCAAAGCAGCTCGATTCTGTCCCTTCAGAGTGCCCCCCCCCCCCCCCCCCTCCAACTACATTTTACCCGCACAACTTCACTAAACTGTTGTTTCTAGAAGTACTTCCTCTACTGTGAGTGTACTCAATACCTACTAACGTGTTCATCTAATGTCTTGCACACAAAATCGTAGGTTCTTCTTCATCTTCATCTTCATCGCATCAGCGGAACACAAACGCATTCGTAGCTATTCGACCGGAGGTAAGTGAAGGTGATAACTTCCACCTTCGCTGCGCCTGTTTCATTGCCTATTCTAGGTTAAAATGCCTGCTAACTAAGGTAAGTTAATTCTAGATATGTATTTCATGTTGTGACTTCTCTCTCACTTAAGTATTCTTTGTTTCTTGACATGTGCTAGCATGGGGTTGTTTTTGGCAAGAACGTTAATGATTCTTTACTTCTGCAACTCACGGCTGGCACAATCCTCTCTGTTAACGCATTTTTTATCAAGTTGAAAATTGGGTTTGTTTTAGGTTGCCAAATGATTACCACATATTTCCACTGATTTTTATCTCCCCCTTTAGAGATTGCATTCCACATTACTGTCCTTCTTCGTTGCCGAGATCATTCTATTTCTCCTTTGAACTGTGCTGAATTGATTTTCAAATAATCGCTTTTGATTATTGAATTACCGAAGATACGACTTTGATACTTTGAAGATACGAAGAAATAAAGTATAAGGCAAAGCAGATGGAGTGAAAACAAATATGGACGTAGATGGAGGTTGACGAAGCGTTGTAACAGACAAAAATCACTACCAGTTTCACGAAATCTTCACTTCGAACGGTTCCAAATCGCTACTCAAGCAAAACAGTATGCTCTCCGAAAACATTCGACTAGTCAATAATTAAAAACGATTATTTGAAAAGCAATACTGGGCAATTCAGAGGAGAAATGGAATGATTTTTACAACGAAGAAGGAGAATAAGGTGGAATGCAATCTCTAAAGGGGAGAGATAAACATAATTGGAAATGTGTGGGACATATGGCTACAACTCGTAAAAGAAGCCCAATTTTCAACTACATAAACAACAGAGAGGTGTGTTGTGTTAACAGATAGGATTGTGCAAGCCGTGAGTTGTAGAAGCCAAGAATCATTCACGTTCTTGCCAAAAACAACTCCATGCTAGCACATGTCAAGAAACAAAGAATACTTAAGTGAGAGAGAAATCACAACATAGAATACATATCTAGAAGTAACTTACCTTAGTTAGCAGGCATTTAAACCTAGAATAGGCAATGAAACAGGCGCAGCGAAGGTGGAAGTTATCACCTTCACTTATTTACCTCCGGTCGAATAGCTACGAATGCGTTTTAACACTAAAGGCCCTCACGCTTGTGAAGGGCCGCCGATTTGACAGAAGTGGCAGTGGGCCAGCACGCCGCGACGGGACCGCCCGCGCAGCCGTTTAAGTGGATTTAGATGATACCGCATGTAAAGAGGCTCCCGACGGAATTCCGAGCATGCCCCGGTCATGCCTCGTCAGAGCAATTAGCGATGGTGCGTGTCCTAAAGAGATTCACTTTCGTTGGCACCTAAATAGCTGACTCTGCTTACTTACCTAACCACGGTGCATCACCGGCTAGGATATAATTCACTATCTACTAAATTGTTTTGGAGAATCAGACACATTCACTGTAATTTTGTGACGTGAGGTGATCTCAATCTTGCAATCGTACCAGAAGCAAGAGAAATCCTCACGTGAAATTTGAGATAAGGATGTATCTAATAGCTTCAAATTACGTGCATAAAAATTTTTTCGTTAAAACGGAACATTCCAGCTTTCAAAAGTAACGGTAATGAGAACTATCATCCTGTAACTCCCAAGCTTTTTTGTAGCCTAATTTATTTCTGGACAGAGGGACCCTCCGTATCTCTGACTTCTTGGATCTTACAGGAAAAAAGAGTTCAAATTTGGTAAGATTTCTAGACTTTCTGAAGATGATATAAAGACAAACTCACTCCCTTTCTTTATTAGAACACCACACAAAATCCCATGTGCTTCTATCTAACACTATTGTTCTTTTACTTATTCGCTAATTTCGACAGCTTATATCACTCTTTGCATATTTCCTTGTGACTGCGCAGTTTTCTGCGTCTCTGTGGCTAGAAGAACATCTAAGACGGTTGTCTGCGTCTTCATAAGCGACTGGAGCATGACCTCTTCGAGGTATGTTCGCGTATCCGCCGGCATATCCACTGGGCACGTTATGTCTCGGAGGCATTCGCGGAGAATCCGCCGGGACCCTCTTTACCGTTCCCCGTGCAGCGCCGCATCTTCCGAGCCGCTTTTCACAGCAATTATAAAAAAATGAACGGAATCACCCCTTTGCCCACAGTCTACGACCCCATAGAGGAACTGTCCACTTGAAATCCGTATCAGGCGAGATTCTTTAACTGCAACCTAATTGTAACCTGAACTTATTACGACCGAGTGTATGAGCGACATTTTCACAAAGATTGGTCGAACTACATTTTGTTTCACTGTTCTAAACGGCAAGTCTGTTCCTTTCCTCCGCAGAGAACTTTAAAATATTAATGGCTGGTACCAAAAAGACGGAATTAGAACAACTGTTGTCGATGCTCATCGCCTATTTGCTAGGACACATTATTAGGACAGGTATAGTACTTGTAGTTATTGTTGTAAATCCAAGGTCACATCATTTGAGTCTCATTAATCCAACAGAGCCTTAGGGAGTTATCAGGTAGGAACGACAAAGTATAAATCTAGCTTCCCCTCCAGAGCATCCAATGGTTGCAGAATGATAGAATTCGCGCCTTGTGCAAGTTCCTATTAGGCGTTGAATATGTTGTATTTTCCGCAGTGTACACACTTGCGCAAGAACCTACGGCATATAAAATAATATTTTCTGATCTTGAATACTACGTCACTGTAATTTTCCGTATGAACCGCGTGAGTTTTCTTTTTTCTTTACGATTTCTTTCGTTTGTAAGTTTACCTTGATTCCCTTTTATATGCTGAGACTGCTTTACGGCTGCGTACTCTTATTGTGTGTGTTTTTTCCCCATATGAACAATATGTCTTTAGTGGAACTCGTATCTAAACTTAAACTCGGCTGCGGGAGCCCCCACCCTTTTGGATCAATGCTAACGCGCCGCGAAATTCATAGTTGGCACTTCTTACTCTTTCTCTGTTCAGTTTTCTTCTCAATGTTCCATTTGTTCTTGCATTTAAGAAACGTTAATTAAGCATTAACATTAATCACATTTAAGAAAAAAAAAAGACAACGATGGTGTGACGACAACATTGTTTTTGTGATATGGTTCAACCAAGGGTAACTAGACCTCAAAATTTGATCAAATAATTCATCACGAAGTGATAAGGATTCATTTTAATGAATACCTCACAAGTACTTCAAATACAGGAACACATTTCCAAACAGATCAACCGAATACGATAAAAGGCATGCTGAATTTGGAATTCAGAAACCTATAGTCAGCTCTTCAGTTCTAATGGATAACATATATCTCAAAACAAACAACTGGAAATGAAATACGAAGAGAAAGCGACAAATGAGCAAATGTGATGAGGGTGTAGACGTCCAACGAAAATATGCATAATAGAATGGCCTTAACGCGTAATAAAATACACGTCAGCTCCCAACAAAGCTCCTAGAGACAGAATTTATTTGAACAAAATAAATTAACGGTATATATGCTGTAGTTAGCGTGCAAACAAAAATGATTTGCGAAATACACCTACAATAGGGAGTGATTTATTTAAAAGACATAAAAATTAAAACAATTTTAAGGTGGAAGAAAGCAAAAAAGTAACAATTGGCAGAATAATTGTAACAAAACGAGATCTCAGCGGTGGATCTGGGACAGACCTTGCAGGGCGCATTCTCAAAGCATTAAGTGAGGGGAGATATTCATCAAGTATATCTAACCGTGAAGGCATTTCTTTTTTCAAGGTCCGAATATGCATGCCTTAGCATTTGAGTTGACCTGAAATGCTGCACATAAGACATGGGAGAGAAATTCACAACCGTGAAATAATAAGTTCTGCGTTGATCTATTCTTTATTCTGAAAACAGCGGAGGCATTCACAGATTTCACACTCCGACAACCCTTTGATGCGATAATGATGAATTTGTCCAAGTAAACGAACCATTTATCGTGGAGTCAAGAGGGTTCGGATGCATCCATGAAGCTATAAATCATTTCGCCGTATCAATCTTCCCATTTTTGATGGTGGTTCTCCCACTTCCAAAGCTCCCGATGACTCCTCCTTCAGTGCAGTCTTTCTATCCAATTTCGACAACGACCATTTGCTTCCTATGGTAAAAGAGCTACTGCATGCCTGAATACACAGACATTTTCATTACAGCCTTTCAAACACAACAACAATGGAACTCACTTTAGAAGGTGTTGATGGCGCACTTCTCACCTTTGGTGGAACAGCACTGGACCCTGTATCATTTAAATCTGATGAGTTCCATCGGGCTCTATCCAGATTAAGAGGAAGAACGATAGGTGTACTACTTTCAGAATCCAAAGTATGCACACGATGTGATCTCTTTCGAGTGCCGGTCAATGGGGTAGGTGTAAGTGGTGGATCGTTTTCTTTTCGGATTTGTGGTACCGGAATAACTCTTTTTTTCGTAACACTCCGCGGAGTCGGGGAACGTATCTTTATGTCGACCGATCCCGACGGAGTAATTACCTGGAAATCAAAGTTGCTATAAAATAAAAAGATAAAAAAGACAAAAAGGTAATATAAGATCATGATCATGATTATATAATAACGAGCTTAGTCCGTGTGTGTGTGTGTGTGTGTGTGTGTGTGTGTGTGTGTGTGTGTGTGTGTGTGTGTGTGTGTGTGTGTGTGTGTGTGTGTGTGTGTGTGTGTGTGTGTGTGTGTGTGTGTGTGTGTGTGTGTGTGTGTGTGTGTGTGCGTGTGTGTGTGTGTGTGTGTGTGCGTGTGTGTGTGTGTGTGTGTGTGCGTGTGTGTGTGTGTGTGTGTGTGTGTTATGGGGTGCGACGGGTCCGCCGGCGCCAGATACCTATCGAAGAGGGTGCGACTGATCCACCAGCGTCGGATTGGTGCGCCGGAGCCAGATACCCATCGAAGGGGGTGCGATGGGTCCACTGGCGCCAGATACCTATAGAAGCGGGTGCGACGGGTCCACCGGCGCCAAATACCTATAGAGGCGGGTGCTACGGGTCCACCGGCGTCGGATTGGTGCGCTGGCACCAGACAGCTATAAAATGGGTTGCGACGAGTCCCGCGGCGTCGGATTGGTGAGCAATAACTTCGTGTGCATGACGCAAAGGATAGATGGTTGCAGCTGTTTGATAGGAGTGGTCACTGGATGCTTTGCTTTTCATCTCTATGACTCTTTCGCGTGTCTGTTTCCTTCTTCGTTCGTCTCACGTTTGTAGCATGCCGTTCTCAGAAAGTGGAAACACGCATGCAAACGGCTGCTTAAATACTAGCAAGATGTTTATGTGATCTGACGTGGAACGTTATCTTTATCAGTAAGATGATCTCTTTCACGTCATTTTATGCCAAAACATCATTCGTTTATAACTGTCTGCGGAAAACAGTAGGAAAACCCATATTTCGAGTGATACTTTTAAATTTTGTCTATAATGTATTGGTAAGGAGTGTTGGAAGCTGAAGTTCGAATGTCCTCCAAATGTAGAACTGACGAGTTTAGAAAGAAAACTGTGAAATCTTTCGCCTCTAGTTATAATATAAAAAAGGAAGAAAGATTGTTGGAGATACACAAGTCCAATTTCATAGAAAACGGCTCTAATATTAATTTTCGTTGATCAGTGAAGGTGAGCGAAGCAAACAGCACAGAAAGTCTGAAGTCCGGCTTTAACCGGACGTTCAGACTGGTAAAAAATAATACGGGAATAACCTGTTTACTAGGAGCTCATTATAGAAAGAAGAACTTGCGAAGAAAGGTGGCAGTAATTGGCAAGAATGCCTGTAGCCTAATTTCAGCACTCATGTAAAAACATCCGCGCTGACATTAGAAAAGGAAATTTTCGGCAATGATCACAATTATTAAAATGACGCAGCAGCTTAATCGTAGAAATTAAACAATCAAATACATGAAAGTGAAGCCTTTTCTACAGGAAAACCATCTTTAAGCGATTATTCTCTTTCGCATTGTGTTCACATAACAGCAGCGTGACTTCCATTCATTTTGAGATTTGATTATCTATTTTTTTGCTTGATCGAAAAAGGTGCCGGTGAGCGGATATTTGTGAAAGTTAGCAATCAAACCAGATAATTAAATCAATTTCAGCATTCCGCGTCACCGTAGATTTCTTTTTTTTTGCCTTTTTTCTGTCGTGTTAGTCTTTGTTCATTGTGATGGCAGATATTTTACGAGTCTTTGTTTTCTCTATTTTCAAATAGTAAATAGCTAATCAACATTATTTGACTGGACATTTATAAAGTAACGATAAAGCTACAACTAAAAATTAAAGGAAAATGTATTCGTTGGTTGCAGATAAGAACCTATTTTACTGCTAACCTTATCCTCCACGTTAACACAAATTGATCGACACGGTCCTCTTCTGGTACGTGTCGTTGATGCACGTCGAACCGCAACACCGAGAGTGTGAGATGGGCTTGAACAGTCCTAAGGCAAAAACACAGTAGTAAACAAGGAAGTAATAACAATAGCCGCACTTGGTTTGGTGCGAAAAGCAGAGACACTACGATTGCGGATCTAGTGATCCGCTTCTCTGGAACAATTGTAGTGTCTCTGCTTTTCGGCGACTTGGAAAGACGCTGAAATGTGTTTGATCGAAACCAATGGACCCCCAAAGGAAGGGATATTTGAGCTTATAATAATATGACAAAGATGGACTCCATGGACCCTATTAACTATTTTAAGTTCATTTGTAAACTCAATAAACCTTATTGGTTCCTTGCGACATCGGAGCTGGTTGCATCTCTTCATTTTCGTTCCTACCTTCCTCTATATCAACAGCTTTGGGAGTTGTTTTTATCTTAAAAATAAAAATCAGTTTTAAAATAGGAAACAATGAGCTCTTTGTGCACCTCAGCGCTGATGACTACTGTTTCCTCATCACTCTCGATCAGCTTAGGTGTATCGGATCTAGTCGGCTTGATTCGATCATCACATCCCTATAACACAAAAAATTACCAGCCTAATTAATGTCTGATGTCACTTAGGAACTCGAATGATACAAAAATTACGTTGGATTTCTTTACGCGATATCGTTCTTCTAATAAACGTTCTTCAGTGTGTGTCAGGAATCCTGGCCCACTGTATTCGACGACTGAAGCAAAAAGAAAGCAGTAGTGGGATAAAATATAAATAACTCAAAAAACTATGTAATCACCTGAGAAGTGCGGATCTCTAGCGCCTTTGTAAACAATAGGAGTCCGGTATGTTCGAAGTTTTAGTGAAGCGGATGGAGAGATCCTAATCACAGTTTGAGGGTCGTCGACAAATACTTTGTCGATTGAAACGTTGTTCTCAATATATTTTTCCACGCAAGGGTGATCCGGTGGCAAGTCGATATATGGCGCATCGAAAGTTACCTGAGATCCAAAGAGATTGGATAAGAAATTTAAATCAGAAAGTTGAATAATAGAAGTAGAGAACCATTCTTCTTCATCTTTGTAAAGTAAAGAATAAAGTTTTTGTAAAGAAGTATCTGTACTCATGGCAAACATTAATTCTTTTTTTTTAACACCAACATCCATTACTCTCCTTTATTCTGCGTTCCTCCAGCGTTGAAAAAAAAACCTCAAAGTAAAGAAAAAAACTGACAGTGATTGGTGTCGTACAGAATAAACAGGCGTTTTTATTTTATTGGTCACTTGTAGTCAGTTACGTCGATTGAGTTGATTTTCCTCGTTTTCATTCATCATTTCAAGTTCATGGGCGCTACGATCCACATACACACAAATGTTGAAGTTTAAACCTAGTTAATGAGGACACCAGTGTACTCGACGTTCCATTTAGAGCCGATACACAAGAGAAAATTCCATGGATTGAATGAAAGTGTTCGACATCTCATTAGAGCAGTTTAAAAAAACGTGCTAATGAAAAGGTACATACGGTTATAGCTGTGACGTTGTCGGCTATATGATTTTTCCACTTACGTATTGCAGTTGCCACCAGAACTCTAGCCAAGTTGGTGTGCTTGTCACGATACTGTAACAAAACTGATAGGAAATAAACAGTGTTACAGAATTTTAACTACTTACAACTAAATCTTCACATCTGTTAACACCTAGCTGAGTGATACATTCTTCTTCATCTATGATTGCAGCAGTCTTAAACGAAGTTGTTTCCAAAGTAGCAAAAAGGTAAAAGAACTAGACAAGGTTTCTAGAAAAAGGTATGATGGAAATAGATAGGAGGAACGGTTCCTGAGGATTTCACTGATGAAACAACTGATAAAATTTGCTACCATGTAGAAAACAGCGCACCTCATTTGGTCCAAGAACATTTGTCAGACCGTCAGATGCGAGGACAAGACATACGTCTTCGGCTGTAAAGATATCGTTAACTATATGAACAGAATTGGGAAACAGCATGTATTCAAATGTGGTAGGTAAGTGAAGTGAGTCTAAGGTTGAGGATAAAAGCATAACGACTTCCTTCATCGAGACCTCTCACAGCTCTACGACATTTACTAGGTAGGTGAGTAGCGAGAGGTCTCGGCGAAGAAAGTCCTTCTGCTTTCTTCCTCAAGGTTACATTGACTTACGTTCAACAGAAAGTATGTACCGATGTATGTATGTAACCCAAAAAAGATACTTTGTAGGTCATGCTCGTCAACATTAGCACAAAACCAGAGGGTATGAACTGCAGTCTCATTTTCTTGTGCATATACAAAGAGTGAGAAACTTCAACTGCAAATTAGAATCGCACAAGTTTTGATGCGCTGACAAAACATCATTTCAAGTTTTTTTATATCATGTCTGTTTGCCATATTTCTGTTTGGCATGTTGAATACATGTTCAAATACATGTTTCTACATGTGAAGCATTCCAAATGTTCTATTAAATTACATGACTACCGTTTTTATCAGTGCACACGCTTCTGCTTATAGTGAACGAGTAATGCAGGTGGTGAGTAATAGGGGTGAAGAAATGGAAACAAGTAACCTGTGAGACAACGAAAATTAGTCGCACTGTCTTGGAAAATTTGACTAACGTTCGACTTTAACTTATATACATAGTTAATATCGACTAGAAAAAATGGACATTGTTTCCGAAATGTCTCAGCTTTTCCATTCATGGGAGTACTAACTGCAATATTGTATGTTACCCAATTATTGTAAATCATATTTCACATTATTAGAACAAAAAACTTCTAACTTAAAGTTAACTTTATAAACGCAAAAACTTGCCTTTTAAAGGTTGAAAACTTAGGAATGAGAAAGGGAAAATTACGGAATAGGTACAAACAAACAGAGAACAGTGACATACGAGTTATTTCTCGAACCGCCAAATCAGGTTCCGGAGACACAGTAAATTCTTTGGTATCTTCACAGAAGGACCATATATCACCTAAGAATGAAGCATTTTTATTTGCGGCTGAATGGAAATGATATAGAAGTACTGAATACCTAAACTTCGAGACACCGCAAGAACGGGAATACTCTCCGTAGGCGTACCGCGCGTAACGGCATTTAGATAATGCTTGAGGGGACGAGTCCATACAACACGTTTTAAAGCCACCTGAAATAGACTTTCAATGCGAAAAGATGAAGAAGAAGAGAATAAAAACATCAGCTAAACTAGCAGTATGCAAAGAATCACCGATCCCCCTGCCTTACGGATCCTAGCCTGTTCAACTTCACTTTCAGGCTTGTGATCTACCGTTAGCCTAAGAGGAACAAGGTTCTCGGAATTGTCCTTGAGATCTGTAAGAAAATTCATAAAATAAGAGGAATACAATACTAAAAGAAATAGCTGAAGTCAAAATTTTTTTTTTTTTAAATATGGGGATTTTTTGAGACAGGCGAGGCTTCAAACAGATATTCTTCTGAAGTTCGCGTTTTGGTTATTGAAGATGCTGACCATGAAAATCGGAAAAGTTGTGATGATATTGTCGATGTTTTCCGAGATGATCCAAAGATTCTGCTCTCTCGAAAGTTGTAGAATAAGCCAACTGTAAGCATAGGAGCGACAGGCAGGACCTGGATTCATCAGGTGAAGGGGTCTAGCTCATCGGGTACAGCTCAACTGATGAGGATCCTTTCGACAACACCCAATACTGAAGGGAATAGGAGCACTGGGTCCGACTACCGCATTTGTGATTGTAAAGTGTTAGAAAGGATGGGGGATTCCGTAACAGATGTGTATGAAAGTTTCGACAACATCGACTTTTCTTTAAGATGACCATTATACCAAATCTCTCCAAGACAAAAAGCGTGAATATGAAAAATTTGATTTGCAGATTGAAGATCTGTGGCTATTTCATTTGACAAAACTAGGTATTCATCAAAGCACAAGAGTAACTTTAGCGTGACACTGCATCGTATCGTAACTTCCTTGGCCTTTTTTTTTTATTTTTAGAGACCTTTCAAAAACCAAAACAATATTATGATCATGCTATATAATAACGTGCTTAGTCCGTGTGTGTGTTTGTTTGTTTGTTTGCTTGTTTGTTTGTCTGTGTGTCACGAAAATACTCCATAATGATGCAAAAGTCTTCACCGGTGAGGTGCCGAACCATTGCCATGCACCTGATAGGCGAGCATTCTACCTTTCCACCATTGTCCCAAACTGTGCCGTTATGTATGCTGGCTTTGATAAGGCAGGTTAGTTTCTCTCTTATGTTAGTGAATGAACTTAAAGTAAAACTTTAATGTCAATGTATACTTCCAAATTTGCTAGCATTCACGCTCTATAATAACGGGCTTATTCTGTCACGTGTGTGCATCTCTGTATGTGTGTGTCTTATTCAAGAAATTCCAAAAAGAGAGGGAGACTGTGGCGTCGGTTTGGTGCGCCGAAACCTCAACGCGGTAAAATTGGGTGAGACGGTAATACGGCGTCGAATTCGTGCCCTAGAGCCAGACAGCTGTAAAATGGGGTGGGACGGGTCCCACTGGGTTGAAATGCTATAGAGTGGGGAGGGACGGGTTCAACTGCGTCGTTTTGGTGCGCGGGAGCCCAGCATGTCTCCTGATGCTGCTAACATCCTTGAAAAAGAGGAAACACACGTGCGAACGGTTGATCAAATGCAATACATAGTAGCCAACAGTTTACGCGATCTGACGTACGACGTTATTTTTATCACTACGATAGTGATATTCACGTTATTCCAAATTAGCACATCATTCTTTGCTAATAGTTGAGAATGGAGGAGACTCATAATTCGAATGTTTTCAAATCGTGGAGGTTTGAGAGAAATATAGATGTAAAATTAAGCTGGATTGCTCTCCAAATATAGAACCGTTTAGGAAAAAACCATAAAATCTTTCATCTATACTTAAATTTTCGGGTAAAAAAATCAAGAAAGCGTTGATAGAAAAAAGCAATAATAGTTTTCCAAAAATATGTAGTCGCTACTGTTATTTCTGTTATTTCTTATTGATCGGTGAAGGCGAGCGAAGCGAACACCAAAATAAGCCTGAAGTCCGGGCTTATTCTGTCACGTGTGTGTGTGTGTGTGTGTGTGTGTGTGTGTATGTGTATGTGTGTGTGTGTGTGTGTGTGAGTCACGAAATTCAAAAAGAGGAGTGCGACGGGTCCACCGGCGTCGAGTTGGTGCCTCGACGGTAGAAAGCTATAAAAGTGGGTAAGACTGGTCCACAGGCGCCAGATACCTATAGAAAGAGATGTGACGGGTCCACCGGCGCCAGATACCTATGGAAGGGGGTGCGGCGGATCATCAAAATGGTGCGCAATGACTTCGTGTGCATGTCGCAAGAGGTAAATGGGATGTTTCATATACGTGACCAGCGGGCGCTTTGCTTTTCGCCATTATGACTCCTCCGCGCCTCCATTTCCTAATTGGTTTCCTCAAGTTAGTAGCATACCGTTCTCAGAAAGTGGAAATACGCATGCAAACGGCTGCTTAAAGTAGCAAGACGTTTATGTGATCTGATGTAGAACGTTATCTTTATCGTTTTAGAACGTTATCGTTAGTTATCTTTAGTTGGATAAAGTCTTTCACGTCATTTTGTGCTTCAACATCATTCATTGATAACTCTTGACTCATGACTCACATGATCGTTTGAACAAGATAATCGCAGAATCGCCCACATGGCCAGTGTAGATTTTTCCGTTTTTAATAATAGCAATGCTCGCTGTAGTTCCAGCAGTGTTCGGATATCCGGAAGGAGTTTTTGGCCAGGAGGCTGAAAATGTAGAACAATGCAACATCAGAATTGGCACGAATAAAGCAAGCAAAAATGAAAACGCATTATTAAAAGTTATTTGATCGCTCGCTACCGTTACAGTAGGAAGGTTTGGGAGCTATGAAGATAAGGTTAAAGTGCTACCATAAATAAATAAAGAGTGAACATAGTCCACGGATCTCCCTCACTAGAGGGATCACAGCCGATTAGTCGCGAGGCTACGTGGCGCGTCCCCGGGTGGCGGATAGGGGGCTAATCGCGGACCAAAAGCGAAATTGCGCTTGCCCAGAGACGCAGGTGGATTCAGGGGATGGACTCTCTGTTTCTGCTGAGCCAGGACTGACTCATGACATCCTTGTATCTCGCACGTCGGTCCGGCCAAAAGCCTGCAATCAAGTGACTGGGAGGTGCAAGGGAGGCGGTTTGGAGTCGCCTCCAACAAATAAGCTCCACATGTCCACACCGGGAGAACGAAAGTTCTCCCAGAAACTCATGGGACTAGAGGCTTGCAACCTGCTCATGGGTTTTAAAATTTTTAAGCAAAACACAGTAATAGAAAAGAGTCTCCTGATTCCGGAGGAAAGCCTGGTACGGTAGCGCCAGGTAGGACGGGGTTGCAGGAGTCATGTAGGCTACCAAAACGGAAAAGGACTAGGATGGCGATCTGTACTTACAACGCACGTACGCTTGCATCGGAAGCGGCCATCGAAGATCTGATGATGCAAGCCAAGAAGATCAAGTACGACGTCATCGGACTGACCGAGACGAGACGATGTCACCCTCTCAACGCCGTATATGAAACTGGAGAAGAACTGTTCTTAGGAACATGCGACAGTAGAGGTGTTGGTGGAGTTGGCGTCCTCGTCAACACGAGTATTGCAAAGAACATCGACTCTTTTGAACAACTTACGACCCGAATCGGACGTCTGCGGATGAGAAGATGTGGCCCAATACCAGCTTTGACCATCTTCGTCGCTTACGCTCCAACATCAAGCTACGAAGAAGAAGTCGAAGCTTTCTATATGGACCTGGAGAAGTTCTACCAAGAAGATCATGCCTTCTACAAGGTCATAATTGGCGATTTCAACGCCAAGGTTGGCCCAAGAAGAGCGCCGGAGGAACTTCACATCGGGACCCACGGCCTACAATGGAATGACCAGGGAGAGAGGCTCTCCGAGTTCATCATGACGCTGTTATCCATGGTAACTCGCAATTCCAGAAGCTCTCCTCTCTACGCTGGACGTGGGATTCACCCGGTGGAGGGTACCGTAATGAAATAGACCACATCATCGTCAATAAAAGGTTCTGCCTGACGGACGTCGGTGTTGTACCAAAGTTCTATACGGGATCGGACCATCGCCTCCTCCGAGGAAGATTTTCCTTCACAAGGAGAGCAGAGAAAGCCGCCAAGTTCAGAGAGAGAAATCCCAGGACTACCATCAACTGGGATCTCTTCACAACGTTAGCCGGCTTTGGGGAAGATTCCGCAATGGACGACATCGACGAGGAATATGACCGGCTTGTCGAACACCTTCACGACTGCGCGAAGAAGGCTGAGAGTTTTAAAAGATCAAGAGGCGCCTGTCTCTTCAAACTCTTGAGCTGATACACCAGCGTGGAGCAGCACGAGCCGCAGGGAACCAAGAACTCACGTCCGAGCTCGCAAGGCTTTGCAGAGAGGCGATAAAGGAAGACCTTAAAGAGAGAAGAGCAGAAGTGCTGGCTGAAGCTGGAGAGGCGGGGAAAAGCATCCGCTATGCCCGTCGAGACTTCGCCAGTCGCAAGACAAGGATGACTGCTCTCCGGAACCCAAAGGGAACATCCATTGCATCGAGAAGGGGGATGGAGAAAATCATCTACGACTTCTACTCTGATCTCTTCGACAGCCATGTCCACTTGTCTTCTCACCATCTGAGGGAAGACGGACAAGTCATTTCAGAGGTTCTCCCGTCCGAAATACGACATGCTATCGTGTCGGTAAGAAATCGTACGGCACCCCGTCCCGATAGAATAAGACCAGAACACCTGAAGAACCTTCCGCCAGTACTCATCAACACCCTGGCGAGGCTCTTTACACGTTATCTGTCGGAATGCAAGGTTCCTAACCAGTGGAAGACCAGCAAGACCGTGTTGTTGTATAAAAAGGGAGATCCACATGACATCGGCAACTATCGTCCAATCTGCCTACTGTCCGTCATCTACAAGCTCTTTACAAGAGTAATCCTTAATAGGATTGAAAAAGTCTTGGATGAAGGACAGCCATGCGAGCAAGCAGGGTTTCGAAAAGGATTCAGCACGATTGACCACACTCACACTGTTTCGAAACTCACCGAGGTATCACGAGAGTACAAGATGCCGCTCTGTCTCACCTTCATCGACTTGAAAAAGGTCTTCGACTGTGTGTCCAAGGCCTCCACGACCACTTCCGTCTCAACTGAGTCGTCAAGGCGTCCCTACTCAGTACATAAAGGTACTTCGAGAGTTGTACAGTAACTTCACGACCGGAATTTCGCCATTCTACAAGAACATCATCATTGACGTGAAGAGGGGGTCCGACAGGGTGATACAATTTCACCCAAAATATTCACAGCCACCCTCGAGAACGCAATGCGACAGTTGGAATGGGACGACATGGGAGTGAAGGTTGACGGTCGGCAGCTACACCATTTGCGCTTTGCTGATGACATCGTACTGATAACACCTAAAATCAGCCAAGCGGAACATGTGGATGCATCGGTCTTCAGCTGAATCTGGAAAAGACGATGTTCATGCGAAACTTATGGCTCTCGGATGCCCCATTTATGCTCACCGGAACGAACATATCGGAGTGCACTAGCCGCGTTTATTTGGGTCGGTAACTGAACATGATGAACGACCTAATCTTCAACCTGGATAGGAGGAAATGAACGTCTCAGGGGGCTTGTGAGTGCATCAAGGATGAAGTAAAGAAGACCAGGAACAGCCGGCTCCGTGCTCACCTCTTTAACTCCACCGCACTTCCTGCTTTGACCTATGCTTCGGAAACCTGGGTATTTCGCAAGCAGGAAGAAAACGCGGTGAGCGTCATTGAACGCGCAATTGAGAGAGTGATGCTAGGAGTATCCCGTTTCACGCAAGTGAGGGACGGGATTCGAAGTCCTCTCCTACGTCAGCGATCGAAGATTAGAGACGCCGCCGCGTTTGCCAAGGAAAGTAAAATAAGGTGGGCCGGACACGTGATGCGCTTTGATGACAACCGTTGGATCAGAGCCGTGAGCGACTGGGTTCCTCGCGACATTAAGCACACTACAGGAAGACCGCTGACCCAATGGTCAGATTTCTTCACGAAGTCCTTGAAAGAAAATTATGATGCTCTTCGTGTCCCACGCGAAAAGAGGAACCACTGGGCTACTCTGGCACTCAATCGGGACAAATGGAAGAATTACCGGCGCCCACTCGACCAGTTCGAAGATCAACGGGAGTCAAGGTGATCAAGGTGATCAAGTGAACATAGTATCCAGAGAATACATTTACGGGCAACTTCGAAAAGAAGGTTAACAGCTCTATCCTTCAAGTGATGTATATCGTGCATTCAGCTTTCAAAAAAAATCGAGTTATCCGGACGGATATTCTGCAAAGCAATAGAAACTGTAAAATGAGCCTATGATTGGTTGATAAGGCGGCAATGCAATTTTAAAAAAAGGAAACGAACTAAGACTGAAGCAACGCCTCACAAAAGAAAAGTTTCAACACAAAGAGATAATGGTGGATTACTACATATGCAGAACTAAACTAAGTGGAAAGCAGGCATGCTTCATAATGAGAAAAAACGCACAAACTTCTCTCCAGATTCCATGGTGTGTGGCCAAGAAACCCAGACGAATAGCCTTCAATATATCATCGTCGTCATCCGAATGGAATAACTTATTTACCTACAACAGAAAATTTAACATTTTATAAATAAGAAATAGTTGAACGAAAATAATATATACCTCGATGTTGTTTAAGAGATTTCTCCTAACATACTCACTAGCTTCATGTCCGCCGTGGCCATCGTATATGCCACAAAATGTGAATTTAATCGATGAATTTTCTTTTCTTAAAGTTTCTATATGTACGCGATCCTCCATATATTTACGTCCTCCCTTAAAATAACCACACATTAAATTTCAGTCTATCGCGTAATCAAGACAAATTACCACCAACCTGATTGGCAGCTACTGCGATTCGTAAACTTTCACCCTGACTGAAACCCATTGAGTCTTTAGCTATACTTGAATTTGAAGTCATTTTACGAGAAGTCTATCTACAAAATTGTTTACACTTTGAAACAGATAACAATTATCTGGAAAAAAAGAGAGCCAGTTTGAAATCAGCGAAAATAATACTAGAAAAGTCAACTCGTTTTTTCGCTAATATTTAACAAGAACAATGAGATAAAGTGCAATGATGGAATTCAATAAGTATGAATCAAGTTATTCAGCTACTCGTAATCCTTCGAGGTGAAGTGATAAGCAGCCGCAACTATTTAATGCAGTCTAGTACAATATTTCGATAAATGGATGTCTCATGGGGACTCGTTTGCTTAGACTGTATGAAGCTTCCATTTTCACTAAGAAGTGCCCTCCAATTCTGATGTGGTGGATTAATTCTCGAAAACTTCTAGAGTAATTTTTTTTTCCTGTCTGATCTATTCGTTTTTCTTTTTCGGGGGTTTAGCCAGTGAGGGTTTACGCAAGAGTCGGAAAGCCTAGGAAGATCTGATAGTTAGCGGGTGCTGCTCATCTCTTCGATTTCGGTGTTGGTGCCGGCTGGTGATTTGTTCAGTGCAACTCGCGAGAGGCTACGCAGTTCACTAAGAAGTTATTGCGAGGAGGTTGAGGAGACTCTAATTACTGGTCAACGCAGGTTAGTCTGGGAACAAAGGGAGGGACTCGTCAGGGACGTCCTGTTCCAACCACTTGGTGGATCGATAATCATCGCTATGCGCGAGTAGTTCCTTGGGAATGTGACTTATGGATTTTCACGTTCGCTTTAAAAACTAAAAGGGATGTGCAATCGGTACAGGTGCTTTACTTGGGTCGAGAATTCCAATCGCATCTCACCTGATGTGCTCGTTCGTCGCTTTTGTTTGGTCACTGCGTGACCATTACATCAGCGGTGAACTCAAATATACTACAGTAGTATTTGTGGGATGGGAAACATGAACACCATATGTGGAAATACTCGTTGTACTTGGCATCTCTATGAGGGTAATTGCTACCTGTCACTTTACATAAGGTCCCGTCCATATCTCGATCATTTTCATCTCTGAGATCAGAATTTCTCTCTTATGTTGAAGTGTTCAAATGGCCTTGAGTGGACACTGTACGTTTCGGTATGCGGCTTTTATCTGTACTGAACAAGGTCAACATCGATCAATTCCGAATAAATTTCCCATTCCATATAGGACCTTAAATTGCTTGGAAACGTCATCGAGAAAGGCAAGGAGACTGACAACCGCATAAGCAATTGAAATGAGCAAGATCGATTCCTTACAAAAATAGCTGCTAAGCTGGAGCTGGGTGAAAATGTTCGACTTCTGGAATCATGTGAAGACACATCTGCATTCCACAAGAGACGAAGAACAGTAGAATTTGGTTATAGAGTACACTCGCGACTGTTTGAAACCGAATAAAAACAAATTTTGTAAACGCTGCTACATTAATTTTACTAAGTACGGTGTCTTTGTACTTAAGGAACTGTTTAAAATCTGGACTTTCTGTCTGGACTTATATATATATATATATATCCTCCACGACGGTTTACCGCCTCATAGTGGCGTGGAGGTGACACTGGGCGTCGAACTGCGATGCACAGCGGAGGTTCGTCCTCCGGCAGGGTCTCCCAAGCTGAGAAGGAGTTCCACACATCCGACATTCCGACTTCTCGGAATCGGAAGCCTAGCTAAGAGTAAACCACTGCTAAGATTCACCACCGTCTTGGCAAAATATCGCAAGGTGGTTCCCTGATAAATATAGGTTGGGTGACGAGCTGTCGTGAAAGCTAAGCTCGCCGCGGCACAGCTGCTTAGTTTGGGGAAAAGTCTTTTTGCTACTCCAGCATATACACTGCCTCAGTACCCTGCACACTTGGCCCTGCCGTCTCAGACGTCGGACGGTATGGTGAGAGGCGATCAAATCTCAGGTTGCTCAGACGTCATTGATTCTAGACCAAGGCGACACACGCACGACTCGCCATGGAGACTGTCTCAGACTGTGTACTTACAACGCAAGAACAGTTTCCACAGACGCCAACCTGCATGCCCTTCTCGGAGCTGCAGAGCGTATCAAATTTCACGTGATTGCTCTGCAGGAGACCAAGTGCAGAAGGAGCGACGTACGACAGGTGAATGACAACACACTCGTCATTCGTGGAGAGAAGGTTCCGTCGTGAAATGTAGGCGGTGCAGACCTTGGTAGTGCTAGCCGTAGTGATATTTCCGAAAATGCAAAATTACCGCCTCGTGTTTCGGTCATAGGCAGTGTATCTCTTTCTAATAACGCGCTCTCAGTTTTGGATATGGGCCCAAGTTTCTCACCTGTTCAATCGATAGGGCCCAGGGTAGTACGAAAGATAGTGGGCAGCCTACAATACGTACATGACCGTCTGCGATATAGAGCAAAAATCGGAGAGAAGGAAACGGGTAGAGGAAGTAATATTAATGCGAATTTCCCTGTGGTACCGTTCCCCGCAATGATATTCAAACCTCAGGATCCCCATCCTCGAGTGGATGCCAAGTTTCGTTTGTTCACCACATCAGTTTTCTCGATTCTCAAACGTTTTTCGAGAAAACATCCTATTTCTAATCTCACGCCAATGCAACGCTCTGGCCTACGTGAGATACGCGAACTCTCAACACGTGGCGAGATAAAGGTCACAATCAGCGATAAGGGAGGAGAGTTTGTGGTCATATCACGTGAACTAGACATGGCTATCACTCGAAAACATCTGGATGACGCTACACTCTACCACTCTTCGTCACATGAAGAGTTCATAAAACAGAGTCGCCGTCTCAATAGAGTTTGGGTAGAGATTGGAAAGGCTGCGGGGTTACATAAAACAATGATCACAAAGCTGAAATACGAACTTCCTACTTGCCCAGTTTTATACCTGCTAATAAAAACACACAAACTCTCTTCCTTTGCTTTCCTTTCAGAAGACCCGGATGTATTCAAAGTACGTCCTATCATAAGCAACGTAGGTGGCCCCACGGACAGAATATCTTGGCTTTTGAACACTATACTTGCACCATTGCTCAAGTATGTTCCCGCGCATCTATCCAACACCAACATGTTCCTTGAGCAGCTTAAAAGAGCGCGTTCAGAAAAAGAATGTGTCATCGAATCTTTCGATGTCACATCGCTTTATACAAATGTTTCCAAGGGCGCTGCAATGCAAGCTGTGTTCGAGCTACTCGTAGAACATCGGGACACCTTAGACTTGCACGGGTTTTCCATAAGACAAATTATGACGCTCCTGGATGAATGCTTGAAGTGCTCCATTTTTCGTTGGGCCGGCAACTACTATAGACAGGTCAGGGGATTGGCCATGGGACAAAGACTAGCTCCCACACTAGCCATTGCATTCATGTCCAAAATAGAACAACCCATTCTGGAACGGAAACCTTTCCTGTATTGCCGTTATATTGATGACTGTTGTATTATATGCCCCACTCAAGACGAGATGGACACTTGTTTCGAGCTTCTGAACCAACAGTCCCCTTACATACGGTTCACAAGGGAGAAACCCAAAGAAAATTGGCTGTCCTTCCTCAATGTAGAAATACAGTGGTCCAATGGTGAATGGAAGACACGATGGTTCCGAAAACCTAGCAGCAAAAACATTTTAGTTCATTGTCTTTCCGCTCACCCTTGGAAAACTAAGAAATCTGTGGTTAAAAACATGTTTAGGACAGCCGTAAGGGTGACATCAGATGTCCAGGAGCGGATCGATGCGATCAACCTAGCGCAACGCATCGCGAATTCTAACGGTTACATTGGTAATGTAGCACGTAGGCCAGATCTTGGTGCGCAACAAGAATATGCCACACTGGTTGAGTCGAATAAGATCAATTTCTGTCTGCCCTTCATAACCGACGACCTGATTAAAGCTATACGGGCTAGTCTGGTGAAATGCGGTCTCGAGAACCAAGTGAGAGTTGTGGAAATACCTCCAACAAATCTCAAAAAACAACTAGTTCGAAACAGAATGTACGACCGCTTCTGTCTCACTCCAGACTGTGTAATATGCCCATTCGGGAAGGAAGGAGACTGCATGGTCTCTGGTGTAGTCTATCTAATTTCGTGCAAAACATGTGGGGACCAATACATTGGCGAAACAGGGCGCCCCCTTTGTATTCGCATTAAAGATTCGCATTGTAATATCCTAGGGGATGATGACTTGTTCTGGATGAGGCATTTGAGAGGATATATTGCAAATGTTCTTACTTTCCAGGCTCTGACGAAGGCGACAACGCCGAAACGTTAGCCGTAATAAATTTTGTTAACAATCTTGGCTGTTGCTTAAATTCGACTATCAACACAGGCAGTGTTGGTTTCGTTGTGCACCCATCTGTCGTCCTTCTCGTCGATTCTCACGAGATCCTGTCACCTCGTCTGGCCATTCTTCGCCTCCACCCTCTGCGCCAAAAATCCATCAGTATCATCAACTGCTATTCACCAACATCAGCAGCTGATGATTCCGAATTGGACGCGTTTTACGAGGAGCTGGAGGAAGTAGTCCACAACGAGAAGTCCTTTTACAAATTCGTTGTCGGAGACTTCAACGCAAAACTAGGAAAGGCCACAGAAGAGGAATACAGGATTGGAAGATTTGGACTAGGAGACCGGCAATCGGCAAAAATGGCAATCGTCTCGCTGGGCTGTTGTCCGCCGCTCGCCTCTTTCACGGGAACTCTCTTTTCATGAAAAAAGATCATCGTCGGTGGACATGGGAATCGCCCAATGGCGCGACTCGTGCGGAGATCGACCACATACTCACCAACCGGAGGTGGTGTCTACTTGACGTCTCAGTAATACCATCCTTTTGTAGTGGTTCTGATCACCGTCTCCTTCGTGCGAAAATACGACTTAGCCACACGATGGAAAAGAACATCTGCTATCGGCAACGAAGGAGAAAAGAAGTCGTCTACGACGATTGCGTACTCGAGGACTCCCTGTCCCAAGGTGACTGGCACATCGAGGAGGACCCAAACGTGGACTACGAGATGCTGCTCAGAGGATTACGAGCCTGTGCTGAACGTGCCTCGAAGTCGCGCACGACAAACTTGGATCGAATTTCGAAGACCACCAAGGAATTGTTAGGAAGAAGAAGGGCTTTGAGGCGTGATCCGAATGCATCGCACATTGAGCGGTTAGTAGCAAACACTAGCTGCAGAAAAGCGTTGCAGGAGGATCTTTTGAAGTACAGGCAGAAGAAGATTCTAGAAGCAGCACAAAGAAGAACGAGTCTAAAGAAGTGCCGCAGGGATCTCCGCGAATATAATATTCCGCTAGCAACCTTGCTGAGCGAAGACGGGACTCGCACGTCTTCTCGTCGTGAGATGGAAATCATTACGGAGAGGTTCTACTCGAACCTTTTCCGTTCATCAACTCCTGTGACAAGCCTAATCATCTCCACTGGCGAAGCTCCACCACGGATTCTCCCGTCGGAAGTACGAGTCGCTATCAAGAGCATGAAACCTGGCACAGCCCCCGGATCTGATTTTATATCAGCAGACTTTCTTCGGGCTGGTGGCCATCCGCTTCATGTAATCTTAGCAGCGCACATGACATCCTATCTTCAGAAAGAAAGGATCCCAGACCAGTGGAAGACCTCGCGAACCGTTCTTATCCATAAGAAAGGTGACCGAGAGGACCTTCGGAACTAGCGTCCGATATGCTTGCTGAGCGTGTTATACAAAGTATTAACCAAGATCATCCTCACACGCATATCTAGGACGCTGGATGAAGCCCAGCCTCAAGAACAAGCTGGATTCCGCCAAGGGTTCAGCTGCTTGGACCACATCCAGACCGTGTCGAGGGTCATAGAGGTTTGCCGGGAATACCGCCTGCCCCTTGTTCTAACCTTCGTCGACTATGAGAAAGCCTTTGACAGCGTAGAAACGAATGCAATACTGTCAGCGCTGGTCGATCAAGGTGTGGACGCGTCGTATGTGAGGACATTAGCCAATTGCTACGAACGATGCACGACTAGGATACAGCTTTTCCACCGCCCTCTCACCATACCCATTGGAAAGGGGGTACGACAAGGCGATACTATATCGTCGAAGCTGTTCACGGCTGCATTGCAATGGATAATGAAATCACTATCCTGGGAAGAAAGGGGCATACGTGTTGATGGAAGATTTCTCTCGAACCTTCTTTCGCGAACGACATCGTTCTCTTTTCGAGCAGTACCAATGAAGCAGAAACGATGCCCAACGAATTGAACAAAGCAGGGAAGAGAATAGGACTACGAATAAACAGCAAGAAGACACAGTTCATGAAGAACGTGCACTGCGAGGACGGAGGAGTACAACTTGAAGGCTCCCAAATCAATATATATATATATATATATATATATACCAGCCTGAACGTGCGGCTAAAGCCGGACTTCAGACTTTCTGTGGTGTTCGCTTCGCTCCCTTCACTTATCAATGGAAATTAATTCAAGCTTATTTATTCTCTTTCTCTCTGTAATTTTCTGAAATTAGATTTGTGTTGTTCTAACAACGCTTTCTTCCTCTTTTCCTCTTTTTTTATTATAAATAAAGGCGGAAGGTTTCATAGTTTTCCTTCTAAACGCATCACTTCTACACTCTACCTCAAAACCCGTCCTCGTTCCCAACACAGTGTAGACACGATTTGAAAGTACTACTCGAAGTATGGGGTTTTCTCTTGTTTCTCCCTAACAGTTACCGCATAATAATGTTTTAACATGAAATGACGTGGACGACATCATCGTACTGATAAAGATAGCGTATCACGTCAGATAATATAAACAGCTTGCTGCTATTTGAGCAGTCGTTTGCACGCGTGTTTCCACTTTCTGAGGAACGGAGGTCTCGCAGAGGTGGAAAGCAACGCGAAAAGTGGATGCCCGTTATTATATATCATGATATTTACTATGAAACGTTTGCAACGTCCCATTTACCTTCTTCGATATGCACACGAAGTTACTGGGCGATACTTCTACACCATGACACAGGAATTCGAACCCGTGGGACCCGCCTTACCGCATTTTATAGCTTTACGACCCCTGCGCACCAACCCGATGCCCTGGGATCCGTCGCACCCCAATTTACGGATATCTGGCGCCGGCGCACCAACCCGACGCCCTGAGGCCCGTCGCACCCCCTTTTTTGAATTTCATGACACACACACAGACACATACGTGACAGAATAAGCTCGTTATTATATATCATGATATTTAGCTTAGCAGTTCTTCTCTTCTCTTCATGAGACTCTCATTCTCTAGCAAACGCCTACCCTCCTAAGAAATATCCAAGAATATCTTAGAGTTTTCTAGACCTTATTCGTTCCCTGTGCGTATTTTTGAAGTTTTCTATGTATTTCCAGTAAAGTTCCACATTATTCGTCAGGCGTCAAACCATAGTCTTCCGATCATCAAATCCGCCAAGTACAGATGTCCGTTGTGCAGCTGGCTGGCTGCTGGATCTCACTCACTTGAAACGTAGGCTCCAAATGTTAGTGTAACATTTTTTGCAGCGTTTACGAGTGGGGACGCAATCCACGCTGCGTTCATCTGTATAGCATCGTACTGCCTGCTAGTGTTGCTGTGAGTTCGAGTTTCATTTTCGTCTGAAAACATTCGTGCGTAGCAACGCTAACCAACAAAACAAGGTATCCAAGCCGGCTATCTTGTCCGCTCCTAGAGTAGACGAAGGAGGAGAGCTTGAGCTCCTCGGCACACTCACAACTTGCGGACCCTCACGATCAGTGCATCCCTCCCACGAGTGACCTTTGCGGGTGGCCCGTGTTGGCACACCTTAGCCAACCGCGGGGCGTGTCCATCCGCGCTGCGTCTCGTGTGCCTGTCTTGTCGGTGGACGTTCACTCGTCGTTTTTGGTCTGCGCACCCCGCTATTGCGGCCATGTTTGAGCGCCCCTGCCGCCTGCGTGTGTCGCACACCTTCACCACCTCCTCGGTTCTCTTCTCCTTGGCTATATTCGGCCTCCGTTTCGCTGGTAATGCTGCCGGGATGTTATGTTTTTGACCTTTATGGAACTCATTTAGCGACCCGTCGTGGAAGTCTCCCCCTCCTGTGACTCAATATTGGTCTTGAACATCTTTGTTCATTCATTTATTTTCAAAACAGTCTATCTATAATCTCGTAAAGCATTGCCGTTTTTCCTCGCGTGTACAGTCATATTCGTGTTAGTTGTACCCATATGTTGTTCGTGTTAGAGTCGTACCCATATAGACGTGCGGGATACAAGGATGTCATGAGCCAGGACTGACTTATGACATCCTTGTATCCGGCACGTCGGTCCGGCCAAAAGCCTGCAATCAAGTGACTGGGAGGTGCAAGGGAGGCGGTTTTGAGTCGCCTCCAACAAATAAGCTCCACATGTCCACTCCGGGAGAACGGAACTTCTCCCAGAAACTCATGGGACTAGAGGCTTGCAACCTGCCCATGGGTTTTAAAATTTTTATGCAAAACACAGTAATAGAAAAGACTCTCCTGATTCCGGAGGAAAGCCTGGTACGCTACCGAAACGGAAAAGGACTAAGATGGCGATCTGTACTTTACGCACGTACGCTTGCATCGGAAGCAGCCATCGAAGATCTGATGATGAAAGCCAAGAAGATCAAGTACGATGTCATCGGACTGACCGAGACGAGACGACGTCACCCTCTCAACGCCGTATATGAAACTGGAGAAGAACTGTTCTTAGGAACATGCCACAGTAGAGGTGTTGGTGGAGTTGGCGTCCTCGTCAACACGAGTATTGCAAAGAACATCGACTCTTTTGAACAACTTACGACCCGAATCGGACGTCTGCGGATGAGAAGATGTGGTCCAACACCAGCTTTGACTATCTTCGTCGCTTACGCTCCAACATCAAGCTACGAAGAAGAAGAAGTCGAAGCTTTCTATATCGATCTGGAGAAGTTCTACCGAGAAGATCATGCCTTCTACAAGGTCATAATTGGCCATTTCAACGCCACAATTGGCCCAAGAAGAACGCCGGAGGAACTTCACATCGGGACTAAGACCATCCATGGGAACTCGCAATTCCAAAAGCCTTCCTCTCTACGCTGGACGTGGGAGTCAAACGGTGGAGGATACGGTAATGAAATAGACCACATCATCGTCAATAAAAGGTTCTGCCTGACGGACGCCGCTGTTGTACCAAAGTTCTATACGGGATTGGACCATCGCCTCCTCCGAGGAAGATTTTCCTTCACAAGGAGAGCAGAGAAAGCCGCCAAGTTCAGATGGAGAAATCCCAGGACTATCATCAACTGGGATCTCTTCACAACGTTAGCCGGCTTTGGGGAAGATTCCGCAATGGACGACATCGACGAGGAATATGACCGGCTTGTCGAACACCTTCACGACTGCGCGAAGAAGGCTGAGAGTTTTAAAAGATCAAGAGGCGCCTGTCTCTTCAAACTCTTGAGCTGATACACCAGCGTGGAGCAGCACGAGCCGCAGGGAACCAAGAACTCACGTCCGAGCTCGCAAGGCTTTGCAGAGAGGCGATAAAGGAAGACCTTAAAGAGAGAAGAGCAGAAGTGCTGGCTGAAGCTGGAGAGGCGGGGAAAAGCATCCGCTATGCCCGTCGAGACTTCGCCAGTCGCAAGACAAGGATGACTGCTCTCCGGAACCCAAAGGGAACATCCATTGCATCGAGAAGGGGGATGGAGAAAATCATCTACGACTTCTACTCTGATCTCTTCGACAGCCATGTCCACTTGTCTTCTCACCATCTGAGGGAAGACGGACAAGTCATTTCAGAGGTTCTCCCGTCCGAAATACGACATGCTATCGTGTCGGTAAGAAATCGTACGGCACCCCGTCCCGATAGAATAAGACCAGAACACCTGAAGAACCTTCCGCCAGTACTCATCAACACCCTGGCGAGGCTCTTCACACGTTATCTATCGGAATGCAAGGTTCCTAAACAGTGCAAGACTGTGTTGTTGTATAAAAAGGGAGATCCACATCAAGACATCGGCAACTATCGTCCAATCTGCTTACTGTCCGTCATCTACAAGCTCTTTACAAGGGTGATCCTTAATAGGATTGAAAAAGTCTTGGATGAAGGACAGCCATGCGAGCAAGCAGGGTTTCGAAAAGGATTCAGCACGATTGACCACACTCACACTGTTTCGAAACTCACCGAGGTATCACGAGAGTACAAGATGCCGCTCTGTCTCACCTTCATCGACTTGAAAAAGGTCTTCGACTGTGTGTCCAAGGCCTCCACGACCACTTCCGTCTCAACTGAGTCGTCAAGGCGTCCCTACTCAGTACATAAAGGTACTTCGAGAGTTGTACAGTAACTTCACGACCGGAATTTCGCCATTCTACAAGAACATCATCATTGACGTGAAGAGGGGGGTCCGACAGGGTGATACAATTTCACCCAAAATATTCACAGCCACCCTCGAGAACGCAATGCGACAGTTGGAATGGGACGACATGGGAGTGAAGGTTGACGGTCGGCAGCTACACCATTTGCGCTTTGCTGATGACATCGCACTGATAACACCTAACATCAGCCAAGCGGAACGAATGCCGACCGAAATTCGACGAAACATGTGGATGCATCGGTCTTCAGCTGAATCTGGAAAAGACGATGTTCATGCGAAACTTATGGCTCTCGGATGCCCCATTTATGCTCACCGGAACGAACATATCGGAGTGCACTAGCCGCGTTTATTTGGGTCGGTAACTGAACATGATGAACGACCTAATCTTCGACCTGGACAGGAGGAAATGAACGTCTCAGGGGGCTTGTGAGTGCATCAAGGATGAAGTAAAGAAGACCAGGAACAGCCGGCTCCGTGCTCACCTCTTTAACTCCACCGCACTTCCTGCTTTGAACCTGGGTATTTCGCAAGAAGGAAGAAAACGCGGTGAGCGTCATTGAACGCGCAATTGAGAGAGTGATGCTAGGAGTATCCCGTTTCACGCAAGTGAGGGACGGGATTCGAAGTCCTCTCCTACGTCAGCGATCGAAGATTAGAGACGCCGCCGCGTTTGCCAAGGAAAGTAAAATAAGGTGGGCCGGACACGTGATGCGCTTTGATGACAACCGTTGGATCAGAGCCGTGAGCGACTGGGTTCCTCGCGACATTAAGCGCACTACAGGAAGACCGCTGACCCAATGGTCAGATTTCTTCACGAAGTCCTTGAAAGAAAAATATGATGCTCTTCGTGTCCCGCACGAAAAGAGGAACCACTGGGCTACTCTGGCACGCGATCGGGACAAATGGAAGAATTACTGGTGCCCGCTCGACCTGTTCGAAGATCAACGGGAGTCAAGATGATCAAGATGACCCATATAGAAGTTCCCGATGCTTTGCACTTTCTTTTTGCGTCAAAATATTCTACGTTATGCACACCAAACAATCGCTTCAGTTTCTAGTGTCTATATCCGACTTTAACGAATCCATTTCACGATTTCTCTCACATATTTCTTATTTACATTTCTGAGATGATGAAAATGTTCGGTCTTAGATCGTTTCAATTATAGATAGTGTCATCTGGCTCTAAAAAGTTCACTGAAACGCCAGGTGATGGAAAAGGCTTTCCTGTGAAGTAAGAGGGTATTTTGGCTCCATTGTTCCAATTCTTTTTGCCTTTCACTTGTTTTAGTTCGACTCGATTGTACCCGCTCAGTGGAGCCCTTATTTCTCGAAGTAAATAATGATATCAATCGAAGCCCTAATGCCTAAGGATTAGTCTTAGAGGATCCACGACATATAGGTTGAAGCTACTAAGAGAAGGGAAGACAGAGCTGGAACTACTACTGTTTTAACTTTACAATTCTTTTAATCAATTCCTAGGTACGTGCTATCACCCAGAGTGGGTGACCAAAAACGCCTTTGGTTGTTCGCAGATGCAAGCAGGATTGCAATCGCAGCTTGTTCATACTCACAATGTGTCCCCTCTGGCACAATTCCCGGCCCCCTTTGCTGCGCGGCAAAGGAGCCGATCAATCGTCAACCGATCCCTCGATCAGCTGACGATCAGCCACGATCAACCAAAATTGGACTATGTTGGCTTACCGATCAAACAGCTGCCACTGTAGCCAATCCTCTGGTCCTCTCGAGTCGCCCGCTTGTGGGCTACCAGCCGAAGAAATAATCAGAGCGGATTTAGACCGCGCAAAAATAGATCAAAAAGATCAAAAGTGCCGCATGACTTAGTTATTCATTCATTTTTTTTTTTACTAAACTTGTTTGTAGTAAAACGTAGTTGGGGTTGGCCACTCAGTAGCGCTCTTACTTCTGGAGGTAAATAATTAAATAAGTCACGGTCCTAAGACCTAAGCGTTAGTCTTGGAGCACCCATGAGATGGCTAAAGCTATCAGGAAAAAAGAAAAACCAGAAGGAAGGGGCCATTCAATGGCCCCACAACTACATTTTTTCCCTTTTCTTAGCAGCTTCAACCTACAAGTCGTGGATCCACTAAGACTGATGCTTAAGTTTTAGGGCTCCGACTGACTCAGCTATTCATTTGTGCTCCATGGCGTTTTTCACGCTCTTAAGTGCAGTTACTGCAATGCTGGCACAGTCGAAGTACCCGCCACGGGTCATACTAAATACAATAGCAAAGCAGTTCGATTCTGTTGTTTCAGAGTGCCCCCACCCCACCCCAAATACATTTTACCAGCATTGCGCTAGCTAACAGTCAGTAAACAGCAAAAGCGAGCCCGATCCCTCCGCTCACAATTCAAGTTCCAAATAAAAGGATAAAGGATAAAGTCACTGGCGTATCAATCCTTTTGGGATGCGCCGACGCGTTTTAATGCAATTCGCAATCGTTGAGGTTTTGGAACGCATGTAGGCCTATACAATGACTTACGGGGGTCAGCCGATAATCAAGTCAGTGTTTTTATCTCTCAGACAGGTCTGGTACCAATTTATCGTACCCCAGCGGGCTGAAAGGCTTGGTTTGTAATAGTGCGGTTTCAAGCCATCGACTGTGTGGCTACAACGGACCTCTAGTCGATTGCATCACACCCGCCAAGCTCCAAATGCTTCCATTTAAATCAAAGAAAATTTGCAACTAAAGCTCATAACCTCGCCAACCCATGCTGCTACGCGACCCCCCGTGCAGCTGTCTAACTAGATTTAGATGAGACCTTCTCATTCGCTGTTACAGTACGAGTCCGCTAGCACAGCTCGATCCTAGCGCGGCAGAGTGGCCCACACAACTATCTTAGCACCGCGAACTCCAGACAAAAAACTTCACACCCCGGAGATTTCCAGACATCATAACATCTGATTCGTTACAGTTGACTATTAATATCAAGAAAAGCAGACGTGAAGTGCACACTGGCACGTCTAAATTTTGTGTTGCCGCTTATGTGTAGTTGCGGAAAATACTGTGAGATTAACGCTGAAGTTCTAAGTCATCGCTTTCGCGGCACTTCTCGTCCTGCTATTCTTCTTAGTGCTTTCCTTGTGTCGCTGTCGTCGCCCATATTGTCTTTTGACATTTTTTTTCCTTGATTTTAGACATGCAGTTCATCATTAGTAATTGGAAGTCACGTGTGGGAGGACCAGTTGATGCGAGTGTGTTATTCTACTATTTTCCACATGATGTTCTTAATAGTTTATTTTTGTGTATAGTCTGCTGTCTTTGCGGTTTCCTCTCCGCAACTTTACTTGAATTAGGCGCATTCCTCAAATCGTTGCGATCATCACGCTCACCTGCGAAGGAAAAGGAAGTACTAATTGATTTATTTGATGACTGGGACGTTCTCACAAACACTTGGTTTGAGGTGGTATAGTTACTGCCACAGTGGTTGTACATTCATGTAAGAGGTCTTCGTTCTTTCTTTTAGGTTGCCGACTGCGCCAGTTTTAGTGAAGAACTAGCTGAAGATAAGTCGTTTCCTGCTCGACAGAAAGCCGTATTATTGGCTTCCAAGGTTTGTTTTGATTAATAGACACCACCTGTAGTTCTGTTTTGGCATATTCTCATCATCGGGGGCATTTTCAGGTCGCGTTCTGCTTGGAGGACTACGAGAATGCCCTAAACTTCGCCTTAGCTGCTGACACCCATTTCAAACTTACTCCTAGGCCAAAGTCAAAAACTGTTGGGGGGAAAAGGATGATGAGGTTTCTGCTCAACTTTCTTTGTGATCTAATTTTTTTTAAATGTCAATACTTACACATTTAAAGTGTTAGTGATCGGTTGATAGCGTTTGTTTTCAACCCTGTTTTTTTCTCTGGTAGAGTAACATGCCCGTAAGTACTGAATTGGTGAACTAATATTTCTCATTGATCTTGAGTACAACTGATTTTTTTGAGTAGACGCTGAAACCCTGCTGTTAACAATATTACTGCATCTTCTGTTTTAATATTCCTTTGGAAATGGAAGATTAGTAAAACTAGGTAGTAAATAGCCCGTCTAGTTCGGCTTGACATTTTTCCACCTAGGACGACGAGGGTAAACCTTATTTTGTATTCAGTGATTCTACCAACCTTCTTAATTGGGAAGTTAAAGTACAACTTTGGGGTTCTCGTACCCTGACTCCGGCAATGCGATCGGCAACGTACACGTCCAGGACGTTCTGCCCCTTCAAATCCTTGGTATATTCCTCTCTATCATCAGCGTCGCAGGTAACATCAGCGCATCCCAATCGAGATAACTTGGATTGGATAAGCAAAGCTACAAACTGGAATAAGTTTAACGCAGTGGCTACACTGGGTCTTATCCACAAGGTAGGGTCAAGATAGTTGTGCTAAATACTACCAACACTATTCGACAATTCCGATGATTGATTGATTCGATATAGTATTTCTTCATTTATTTTTCAGGGTCACGAGTCAGCAGCTATGAAACTTTTGGAGCCATACTTGCCCAAATCTGAGGCCGATCAGTTCGGATTCAAGGAAGGTGGTTCATTGTTCGCTCTTGGTGAGTATATTCAAAGGGGTTAGTTGGAACCGGTCCGCAATGTTTCATCAAACATCACTCTACAAATAGACAAGGAAAAAACAAACAGAAATGAATAGGAGTCTGTGATTGATGCAGTAAGAAACTATCAGAATGGGAACTAGCTATTAGACGAAACGAATCTGTATCAAAATCACACCAAATCCTTTCAGGGTAACCTAATGAAACCTTAAGACGAAATTTCAGGAAATGATGCAAAAGAAAGGATTGTTAACGTCATTACACGCCTGCATGAAATCCTTCACGCGTGTAATGATGTTAACAGTTGTAAGGTAGGAAGCAATAGAAACAACTTAGAAAAACGGAGTAGACTCACGAAAGATAGCACAGTGTAAACAAAAAACAACAATTCTTACGCAAAAAACGCTGGAATTTTTGCACTTTTTTTTTATCCAATGGGCAATTTTCAATTTCAGTTTGAAAGCAGTCGGTATTTGTGACTTTTTTTTCCACATTTTTCTTGTTTACTTCCTTTCTAATATTGACCAGAACTTTCACGCCAAATTCTCCTCTTTTCACTTGTCCTCGCTACAGTTAGCGAATATCTGCAGGCGGGTAATCGTGAAGCACCCTCGATTAGGCACGATAGAGGAAAGGAGTGTGCTTCAAGAAACGAACATATAAGCGTACAGGCGTGGTGTTCACCCAATTGAAAAATCCGGGAAATCTTACACGACCAACAGTCTGGTTTTCGGTGTCGGATTACTGGGAATTGAGGACCGTAATAATCATTCAAGAGCGGCAGCAATAGTAACTGCTCATTAGAACTCAAGTGTTCTTACCCTGCGTCTGTATTGAGAGTGTCGAGCGCAAAAGGAATGTGACCAAAATTACGAGCGCGAATGTGTTATCCACAAAGCAAATTCTAGCGTAAATCATGTCGATTTAACCAAGAATAGTATCTTTCTTCATCTTTTTTTTTATTATAAAAAGGGCAAAAGATTTCATAGTTTTCTTTCTAACCGCGTCAGTTCTACATTTGGAGAGTATTCAAACTTCAGCTTCAAACACTCCATCGATACCAATATAATGTAGACACAATTTGAAAGTATTGATCGAAATTTGGGTTTTCCTCCTGTTTCCCTCCAAGAGTTATCAATGAATGATGCTTTAGCACAAAATGACGTGAAAGGATTTATCCTACTGATAAAGATAACGTTCTACGTCAGATCATGTAAACTGTTCGCTACTGTTTAAGCAGCCGTTTGCATGCCTCTGTTTCCACTTTCTGAGGAAGGCATGCTACAAACTTAAGTCGAAAGGAGAAGGAAATAGACACGCAGAGGAGTCATGAAGGCGAAAAGCAACGCGACCAGTGCCCACGGCTATGAAGCATCCCATTTGCCTTTTACGACAGGCACACGAAGTTATTGTGCACCATTTCGATGCCGTGGAACCCGTCGCACCCCATACTATAATCATCTGCCGTCGGTGCGCCAATCCGACGCCAGTGGACCCCTCGCACCTCCTATACACATCTGGCGCCAGCGCACCAATCCGATGGCACCCGCCGCAGCCCATTTCGCAGCTTTGTGGCGCGTGTTTTTGTCCAGTTTGTGTTCAAGTTTCTAATTTCAGCTATTCATTTCCACAAAGCAAGTGGCGAAACACTGGGGCTGCCGCTTCTATCTATTGGCCTATTAGCAACCGCTACTGCCGAATTTCGCTGATTTCAGCAGCGACCAGAGACTTGCGAATCCCCAGAATGGTCGCTGCAGCAGCAGACAAGTGCGTTTAGAAAGGGTTTCTTTTATGTGAAAGGGTTCTTTTATGTGAAACGCACAAAATCTTTCAGTTGTCCTAACGAAAATCAGATGATGGCAGCAGCATTACATGACAATATGAAGCCGTCCGAGCTTGCAAGGCTTTGCAAAGAGACGGTAAAGGAAGACCTCAAAGAGAGAAGAGCAGATGTGCTGGCTGAAGCTGCAGAGGAGGGGAAAAGCATCCGCTATGCCCGTGAAGACTTCGCCAGTCGCAAGACGAAGATGACTGCTCTCCGGAACCCGAAGGGAACAACCATTGAATCGAAAAGGGGAATGGAGAAAATCATCAACGACTTCTACTCTGATCTCTGGCAAGGTTCTTTACACATTGCCTGTAGGAATGCAACGTTCCTAAACAGTGGAAGAGCAGCAAGACCGTGTTGTTGTATAAAAAGGGAGATCCACATGACATCGGCAACTATCGCCCAATCTGCTTACTGTCCGTCATCTACAAGCTCTTTAGAAGAGTGATCCTTAATAGGATTGAAAAAGTCTTGGATGAAGGACAGCCATGCGAGCAAGCAGGGTTTCGAAAAGGATTCAGCACGATTGACCACACTCACACTGTTTCGAAACTCATCGAGGTATCACGAGAGTACAAGATGCCGCTCTGTCTCACCTTCATCGACTTGAAAAAGGCCTTTGACTCAGTTGAGACGGAAGTGGTCGTGGAAGCCTTGGACAAATAAGGCGTTCCTACTCAGTACATAAAGGTGCTTCGAGAGTTGTACAATAACTTCACGACCAGAATTTCGCCATTTTACAAGAATATCATCATCGACGTGAAGAGGGGGGTCCGACAGAGTGATACAATCTCACCCAAAATATTCACAGCCACACTCGAGAACGCAATGCGACAGTTGGAATGGGACGACATGGGAGTGGAGGTTGATGGTTAGCAGCTACACCATTTGCGCTTTGCTGATGACATCGTACTGATAACACCTAGCATCAGCCAAGCGGAACGAATGCTGACCGAATTCGACAAAACATGTGGATGCATCGGTCCTCAGTTGAATCTACAAAAGGCGAGTTCATGCGGAACGGATGGGTCTTGGACCACCCCATTCACGCTCAATGGAACGAACATATCCGGATTCACCAGCTACGTTTATCTGGGTCGGGAATTGAGCATGATGAACGACCTGACCTCCGAGCTGGGCAGGAAGAGACGAGCGGCTTGGGAAGCGTATAAGAGCATCGAACACCCGGCTCCGTGCTCACCTCTTCAACACCACCGTACTTCCTGCTTTGACCTATGCTTCGGAAACCTGGGCATTTCGCAAGCAGGAAGAAAACGCGGTGAGCGTCATTGAACGCGCAATTGAGAGAGTGATGCTAGGAGTATCCCGTTTCACGCAAGTGAGAGACGGGATTCGAAGTTCTCTCCTACGTCAGCGATCGAAGATTAGAGACGCTGCCGCGTTTGCCAAGAAAAGTAAAATAAGGTGGGCCGTAGACGTGATGCGCTTTAACGACAATCGTTGGACCAGAGCAGTGAGCGACTGGGTTCCCCGCAATATTGAGATACCGGCTCGCTAAGAAATAAGCCTAAGCTAAGCCTAGGCAAGCCTAAGGTGGCCAGTGGACCATCCGGATGGATGTGAAGGAGGGCATAAGGGTTTTCTGGAAGAAATGAGTCCAATTTTCACAATTTTAATCAAACCGGGCAGAAAAACCGCAATGTGTAGAGATACCGGTTTGCCTAAGAAATAAGCCTAAGCAAGCCTAAGGTGGTGGCCTGTGGACCATTTGGATGGATGTGGAGGAGGGGTTTGAGGGTTTTTTGGAAGAAATGAGTCCAATTTTCACAATTTTAACCGAACCGGGCAGAAAAAATGCAATCTGCTGAGATGCTGGCTTGCCTAAGAAATAAGCCTAAGCAAGCCTAAACATGGTTCGTGTGTGTGTGTGTGTGTGTGTGTGTGTGTGTGTGTGTGCGTGTGTGTGCGTGTGTGCGCGTGTGTGCGCGTGTGTGCGCGTGTGTGTGCGCGTGTGTGTGCGCGTGTGTGTGCGTGTGTGCGTGTGTGTGCGGGGTGTGTGTCACAAAACTTGGAAAAGGGGGTGCGACGGGTTGGTGCGCCGGCGCCAGATACCTATAGAAGGGGTTACGACGGGTCAACCGGCGTCAGGTTGATGCGCCGGCGAAAGATAGCTATTATATGGAAGGAGGGGGGCGACGGGTCCACCGGCGTCGGATTGGTGCGCCAGATAGCTATAAAATGGGGTGCGACTGGTCCTCCGGCGTCGAATTCCTGTGTCGTAGTGTAGAAGTATCCCGCAGTAACTTCGTGTGCATGTCGCAAAAGGTAACTGGGACGTTACAAACGTTTCATAGTCGTATCCACCTTCTGCGTTGCTTTTCACCTCTACGACTCCTCCGTTCTTCAGAAAGTGGAAACATGAATGCTAACTGCTGCTTATATAACAGCCAAGTGTTTATATGATCTGATATGGAGCATAAAGAAACAATGAACGACTGCCTAATGTAACAGAATAACGTACAATGGCATCACTTGGACCGGAGTGCATCACGTCACCATTTAAGGCGATCACAACAAAAAGAAAAAAACCAAAGCTTCCCTATACAATCGGTGCCATATCAATTATTTCGATGGGACGCTGCACCACTATAGGGGATTTTAAGCTTCTGCCAAAATTGGTCCTGAATTGAGAAACCGTCGATTGTTGCACCGAGATGATTTGTGGGTATTTGTGAGAAATTCTTCGCACCCGAATCATATCTGAAGAATAGAATCATCGAAAGCGCACATGAACCCTACTAATCTGTACAAGTTTACAGAAGACGAAAAACCTGCTTTTAAAAAAATGAAGAGAACTTACTTGAACATTAGCTTCATGATGCTTTCCGAACACTTTGAAGGACCCTGTCCCGAAATTTTGATAGCCGTGTCGGATACCTGAATTATTTTTATAATAAGAATTTCTGTATCGACAGAACACTAGCGTCAGGATAATTGAGTGCTAGTATAATTGAGTAGCATCAGGAAAATTGAGGATAATTGAGAGACAGACCGTATTAATGTGAAGAAAACGATTTCTTCTTCAATTATCCCATACCAAAAGGCTTAAAATAGGCTTCAGATGCGAATATCACTAGTGGCAAATGCATGAGGCTGAAATTTTACTTGTCCAGGACACTTTCATCGGTTCACTAATGAAGTTCATATTCACGTTTGAAGTGGAACTGCGTAGTTGTTCTATTCTGACCGTTGCTCAACTATTAAAACTCGTAGATAGAAATGTAACTGAAGTTGGATCACATCTCAACTCTTAGCCTCCGTCAAAATCGTCCAAAAAACCCATATCTAGGTATATAAAAGAACAAAAAAGAGAACAACAAATAATCTACCTGATCCCAGCTATATAAGCCTCGATACTGACACTTACAGTCCCGGAAGAGGATGAGAAAATGTTTCGCATCGGAAGTAGCCAGATCGTTCATCGTCTATAGAAATAAGATTTTAAAAAACAATAGCTACAAAGAAGCAAACATCCATCAGTCTTAAAAGAACTGTACCTTCATTCTCGTCTGGTCATTTACCGCCCCAGGAAATACACCGTACTGAAGAACATTAATAATCAAGCCTCGATTAGACTTCGGAGCAGCCTTGGCAAAGAGCTTTTGAGCTGAAAACAACAAATGATGGAAATTCTCTTAAAAATCAGATGCTATTAAAATCTTTGCGTAGATAGTAGACCAACAAAGCAGCAAATATACTTCGCACCTTTTTAACTCATTTAGGAGCAAAAGTCCAGAGTAGTATTCAATGTAGGGCAAAGAATAAAGCTTCATAGGCAATAAGTTGCATTTAAAAAGAATAAGATATGATCTAATATGTCCCACAAATATTAAAAAAATATTATTAAATAAATAATTTTTTAAATTAAAATAGAAACAAAAGGCTGCGCCACATTTTTGTCTAGCAGGAGAATTGTTTATAACAGGAGTTTTCAAATAACTTCTAGCTCACTTGGTTCTTGCAAGCTTGAAACCGAAATACGCTGTTCAACGGTGGACTGCCCGCGTACTCTAGGTAGACGTCCCTTCTCCACTCCATCCGTACTTAACGCTAACTCAGACATCTAAAAGTATTACTAACATCAGCAAAGCGCCAGCACCCCACCACACACTGCACAAAAAAAAAACTACCTGTGACTTGGTACGAATGAAAGGTGGCTGCGAATGGCCACGACCAGGAGGACCACGAGCAGAATTCGACCCTGACTCAACACCCAATTGTTTTTCCATTTCTCTTCGCTTGTAGTCGTCCAGAATTTTTTGGCTGCAAAATCAAACACATACATTACTGCATGTTTATACCAAAGACCACACTAGAAACATCACCGCTGTAACTCCTCTAACTTGCGCTGCTCTGTCATTTCAGGTTTGGCTAACTCCGCCAATCTTTTCTCGGCATTCCTTTGCTCAATTTGATCCACCTACAAAACCTTCGATCGATATAAATAAAGTATATGTAGATTAACTAAATCCGATAACGTTATTTTGAATAGTAAATACGATCAATAGAGAGCATTATAAAACTAAGTAAATGGATTAGTTCAGAGAACCTGCAGCTAGATCTCACAAAAGTACCAACTTCACGAAAGCATTGGCAAATTCAGTTCAGAAACTTTTTGCCGGAAATATTCCAAACCCTCCACTGTCACTCACCTTGTTCTCAATTTCCTCTTTGCGTTTCATTGTCTTTGCGAGAAGGGCAGCTCGCTTAGCCTGACGACGTTGCTCAGCCTGCAAAAAAAAATTACTTATTTGGACGTTTTCCAGCAAAAAAAAATCGAAGCGAAAAAGTAAGTTGCAAATACGTAAAAATAAAAATAGAGAACACTGATGAAACACTAGGTAAGAAGGTAAACAGAAAATATCTGGAAATATCAACTCACAATTTTATCGAAATCCTCGGCCGCTTGATCGTCGCTGACAACAAAAGCTAGTCCTGATGGTGCTGTTGTTCTAGAATAGAGAATTCCGCAGAACTTAAATCAAAGACGACACCGTGCTGACAAACACCAACCTATTTGGTTCAGACATTGTACCGTTCGTATGATTCGCTGGATCACGTGGTGGCGATGGGTGCGGAGGAGCGACTGATAGATCTGGAACTAGGATCAGATGTAGTAAGATCTAGTAGAATTCCGCAAAATAAAGGCACAGACACATATCTTGCACTCGCACACGCTCAGGTTCTGGAGCAGTTGTGCTATCGCTTCCTTCACAAGAATCTCTAGAGCGTCTCTGAGTTGCTCCAGCAGGTCACGGAGATTGTCACTGTATCTGATCCTGAACAGAAGACTTCACTCTGTGCTAGGTAAGAGTGTGAAGAAAGCGCTCACATCTTCACTGGGGATTGTGGGAACAAGATCAGGTTGATTCACTAAATCATGCTCACTTTTGATAAATGTCTGATTTTCCCATGTTCTCCTTTGTGAGCGACCCGTATGACCCTGCATCTGATCGGGTTATTCTAGTAAAATTGAAAAACGGAGAAGATTCCATTTATACCGTTATTTTTCCAGTATTTTAATTTCATATTCGTGGTGAAAATGTCGATGTAGAACGTTGTGAAAGGGAGAGAGGTAGAGCAAAAGTTAATAATATAATATATAATAGTTCATTCGTCGTCCTACTCTTCTCAATAGCAATTTGTGCGCCCCACATCCATGCAAATTATTTTTGTTTTTTTTTTTATTTTTATGCAAAATTTCTATATTTCCATGTTTTCACGACACAAAAATAGGATCAGTTACTGCAGAGAGAAGAACAGTAAAGAAGGATGAATGAGCCAACTAGGATCCACCTCAACCATTTACCCCCGCGATATTTCATACTCATAATAAGTAAACTGGTAGACGAAATACCTTTTGACATGTCATGCCCCAGTTTGTCAAATTGCGATTGATTTCTAAGGGTGGATCGATTCGGCTAAATGACGCCTGAAACTATATCGCTGATTAGTAGCATATGTAAGAAACAATTTCGGCACTACGTATCTGAATACCAGCTGGACACTCGAGCTGTTCCTCTCGGAGCCGGGGGCATCATTGGTGCAACGTCTACTGCTGACGGCTGATGAAGTGAGAAACCGGTGGCGGCGTGAGCTGACTGATGCATCTGTACAAAAGTGAGCAGCTTAGAAACATCTAGAAACAAAACACAGACATGTTCATCTTGGTCCGGCTATGGTTCCTTGTAAATCCCCCAGCATCAGTATGTTTAAAGTGTACTCGAGCAACAGCATGTTTTTTTTTTCTCAATTGCAGCACAGAGCATACATCATATATCATCACGTAATTACACGTGGGGAAATACCAGAAAAGGAACCATAGTTGGATAAGCATGACCATAACTGTACACTAACTTGATTTCTAATGCAAACTCACCATAGAATAACCTGGTTGTTGTGGCTGTTGTTGCATGTGTATGTGCTCCAATTGTGAGGAATACGGGTCTGCTGTATGCCCAGGAGGTTGTATTTGATGCGGTTGAACCAAATTCGTAGGGTACTCGCCGTACGATGGCGCTTGGCCAGACAAATAGTTCAACATTCCATTGGATAAACTCGAACGCATCTAAAATGCAGATCCAACAAGGTAATACTGACTAAAATGACTAAAATTTTTTTAAATAATCGAATAATTTATCTATTAGAAAAGTTGAAAGTCCAGTGTTTGGTTCCTATTAAATTGAATAACTATATTTTCATGCGGAAATAAAATCTGCGTGTTGGCTGCAAGGAACGAAGTAAAGGGACAATGAAGGAATTTCAAAGTGATTATTAATAGATGTCTCGAAGTTGGTTCATCTGGGAAATTCGCCAGCCGAGAATCCACACGATTTTTAATTGACGTAAAGAGATTTTTCTTGACTATTCAAATAGTGATGGTGATATACACCATTACCACTCCGAACATTAACGACTTTCGTTCAAAGCTGAGATTTCAACTTTTTTCTTTGGTAAACACACATTTCAAAAGGCACAAAAGAAAATGAGATAAAAACAAAGATAAAAGTAATGAGAGAGAAAAACACTTGAACAAAAATGTGTTTGAAAACTAACTAGGACCAGTATTCACCTGTTGAGGTTGCGCATAGTGCCCCTGTGACGGCGCATAGCTATAAAACTCCCGTTGCTATTGTTGTTGTTGTGCATACGGTTGTGCATAGTTGGGAACTGCCTGCGATGTCAAAATATGGGGTAGAGTCCCGTAACCAGCTCTTGCCAAATTAGGAGGCATTTGTGGAGGATCTAGAAAGTAGCGATATGAATGAACTTAGATTACTAGAGGAAATTCATATTTCACCTTGATAAACACTTGGCTGTGAGGGTGCACGACTAATGCGCTGTTGTTCTGGAGCCATGTTCATGATTGATACTTGCTGAGATAAGTCAGCCAGTTTACGATCCAACTCACGAATCATTTTCGCATTGGGCGACTCAGTTGAGGCAGGATCCTTAAAGCAGTAGGAAGATGTGGATTCACAGAAAACCTTCGGAAGAACCAACTAAAAACTCACCGAAGCGTCGCACCTGCTCATTAAAGCAAAGAATGCTGCTTTGCCTTTTTCAGCTCGTTCCAATTCAGTCATTGTGCTAAATTTCTTTTTTATGGATGCAAAACCAACAACGAGAAGCACAATAACAATACCTTATCAAAACCTTCCTTTTTCGTGATCGCGGCGCTTTTCTTCCAAGCCTTATAGAAGCAGTAGGAAGGGAATCGCTTCTGGCATATGGCGAACATGCAGCAGTTGACAAATTCCCGTTACTGCCTCCATCAGGCTAAACAGTTTAGAGCTTAACTCTTAGTTGAAACAAGCGTGGTGAGGGAAACATATAACAAAAAAGAGGGATAAGAGGACAAAACACAAGCTCTACAATACATACCTGAACTAAGCGGCCGAAGTTAGTAACATTCGCAATCCAGTACTCTGATGCTTGGTGCTGAGGCGCAACTTGCCAGGAATCGTGAGTCCTATATTGAATTCTCTATGGATTTGTTTGAAAGCTAAGAAACGAGTTAAGGATTCTTACCTATTGGTGAGCAAGCTGTCTTGACTCATCATACTGATCGATCGAGATGGCATGGTCATTCCACCTCCTGGAGTGGATGTTACATGTAAACTGCTGAAAGGATTCCTAACTTTTGGAGGATGTGGGCTGTGAGCAGCTGAATTAGCAGATCGCAGGTCTGGGATTTCCTGGATAGGTACGAATCGACGTGGAGATGTAACAGCTTCTTGTTGAACAACAACTGAATATGAAATGCCAAAAATAAGTCGAAAACAAATACAAAAATGAAGCTAATAGATAGAATTTCAAATATACAGCTATACCAACCATTGGGGGCAGGTTCAAAGATCTCGAATAAGTCGGCCAAAAATACGTTGATATTCATTTGGAGTGAATCATGAAGATAAAGGATATCTTCAGTTTCAAAATGAAATGGATTCCACGGCAGACAGTTGTAACAGAACCTAAAAGTGAATTGCCTTCCTCAGGAGTAAAAACAATACAAATACTGCCCATATCTTCTAATAAAACGGTATTTAGAACATTTTTGAGTATAGAATAAGTGTATGACAAGCAGAGCAAATGGATATATAATAACATATGCAACTTACTGTAACAAAAGCAGGTTGTAATGGCAATGAACTGTACTGATTTGATCGTTATAGCAAATATCTGCAAATCAAAGCAATAAGTACACCAAAATCTTGTCAAATCAAATGAAAAAATAATGGCAAGCAGACTAGCCTTCAATTTCCATTCCTCTTGGTCGATACCAAGCTACGAGAGTGCAAAGACATTGGCCATCACTAATTTCATCATAGAGATCTTCCATTTCAGGGATCATCCCACCGTCAGTACCACCTAGACAAAATAATAATTACATTTTTAAAAGTGAAATGAAGCAGCAAACAAATAGAATACGTTAGCACTTACCTTTCAGTTGTATCTGCGACCGTTCATCGTCATCTCGCACCAAAAGGCAAACCTTATTAATCCAAAATAGGAACGCGTCCACTGAATTCATTGGTCGCTCGCTTTCGTCAACAGTCGTGTGTCGACTAGAACAAGAGATCAACGTCAATGAATAATCGATATTGGTCCTTCAGTAGATACACACCCAGAAGGTTACTAATTATCCTCGAATAAGGTAACTTACCTCACGGCATCGATTACTCGACCAACTGTGATGACGTTCCGAAGATGAGCGAGCATTAACGCATCCATCATTGCTAGATGCGCCGCCTTAACATTACATAGACTTATGGAGAAAGTACTAATATCCTTAGAAAATATTTACCATGTTGAAATTATCAGCTGAGAAAAGCGCTGTCTCTGTTACTGGTGATGTACCTCCGTCGGAACACTGTACGACATCGATACCGTAGTCGACTAAGGCAGCTAGCACCACTCCATGAGACTGCTGCAATAGGAAGATATGTTCTTACGTTAAAAGTAATTCTCAGCACACTATTGAAATATTCTTCCAACAAAAAAAAAGCCCTCAAGATAACTAATAGTTATGAACATAAAAATATGTTACTTTTTGAATGAATTTTGAAAGCGCTGGGATAAAAATTACCGTGGATAAATTCAAGAAAAGCAGTGAATAAAGGATTACACGTTAAAATGGTCCATTTTGAATCATTTTCTGTGCAGAATATACAATAAATTCAACGTAATAGCCGACTTTTATACTGCCAGACTAGTGACCCGTTGAAAAGTGCTCTTTCGGATCGGATGGAAATCAATCACAACACTTGTTCTCTCCAACGAAATCAAAAGGTCCGAAATGGTAGTATTCCTATCAAATAATATTCTTTCTATTCTCTAAAATCTGAACAAGCTGAAGCTGAAAGTGAACAGCTGACTTTTCCAAACGTAGTCACAGTCCCATCCCTTTTCCTACAAATTCAACGTCAATATAGCTGGGAAACCTACATTTTGAGTAATGATTCCATGTCGGGTCTATATTGCACTGGTATCGAAAGAGCGCTTAAAAGTGACGTTTGAATATTCTCCAAATTTAAAACTGACGCTTTCACAAAGAAATTTATGAAATCCTCAAAATTTTCTTTCCTAAATTTCCTTTAAGAAAAAGAAGAAAACATTGTTAGAAAAACAATTCTGATTCTGCAGAAAATGTCACTATTACTAATTTATTTTCATTAATCAGTGATGGCGAGCGTAACGAACACCACAGAAAGTCTGAAGTACGGCTTTAGCGGGACGTTCAGGTTGGTGAATAATGATTCCATTTCGTGTCGATATTACATTGGTATCGAAGGAGTGCTTGAAGGTGAAGTTTGAATGTTCTCTAAATGTAAAACTGACGCGTTTACAAAGAAAATTATGAAATCTTCAGCCTAAATTTCCTTTAAGAAAACGAAGAAAACGTTGTTAGAAAAACACAATTCTAATTCTACAGAAAATGTCACTATTATTAATTTATTTTCATTAATCAGTGATGGCGAGCGTAGCGAACACCACAGAAGGTCTGAAGTCCGGCTTTAGCCGAACATTAGCGGACTTATTCTATTACGTGTGTGTGTACTTACTTACTTACTTAGATGGTCCGTCTTCACTGGACATGAGGGCCCCAGAATCTCTCCCACTGGTTTCGTTCCCTCGCTATTCTCACCCATGATGTTCTCAAGTTTCGTGAGTGACGTTGACGAGGTCCTTGAGCCGTATCCAGCTGAGCTCTCAGCTGGTCCATCCGTGTAGCGAACACGTCACCCCATCTCGTTGGCGGTCTCCCTCGAGGGAGTTTAGCATCTTTTCGGATCAGCTCTAGCGTTCTTTTAGTCTATCTATCATCATGATGTGATAGGTACATCTATGTTTTGCCTTCGATACATAGTCCGCTGAGTTGCGAAGACGGGACATTCCTCTTGAATCGGAGCTGCAAAGACCGGCTAAGTGTGGAGTGCGTCGGCCAAACTTCAGAAAACATCTCTCAAGAGCTCTGCGGGTAGTAAGTAGCTTCCTAGACGTGGCAGCGGTGTCTGCCCACGTCTCCGCTGCGTAACAGAGCGCTGGAAGAACTGTCGAGTCGAACAGATGGGCACGAAGATCTTGGTCCGTCAGTTGGCCCGTAGCTTCCCTGATGGCCGCGAATGCTGCCCATGCTCTCATTCTTCTATTCAGTTCTTCCTTTAAGACGTTTTCCATGTTCATGGAACGTCCGAGGTATACGTATGACAAAGTTCCCACGATTTGGGAGCCTTAAAGTTGTACTCCTCCGTCCTCGCAGTAGGCGTTCTTCATGAACTGTGTCTTCTTACTGTTTTTTCGCAATCCTATTCTCTTCCCTGCTTCGTTCAGTTCGTTGAGCATCGTTTCTGCTTTGTTGGTACTGCTCGAAAAGAGAACGATGTCTTCCGCGAAACGAAGGTTCGAGAGAAATCTTCCATCAACACGTATGCCCCTTTCTTCCCAGAAAAGTGATTCCAATATCCATTGTAATGCTCGTGAACAGGTTCGCGATATAGCATCGATTTGTCGCACTCCCTTTCCAATGGGTATGGTGAGGAGCGGTGGAAAAGCTGTATCTTCTAGCTGTATCTTGGTGCATCGATCGTAGCAATTGGCTAATGTCCTCACATAGGAGGTGTCCACACCTTGATCGACCAGTGCTGACACTATTGCATTCGTTTCTACGCTGTCGAAGGCTTTCCCATAGTCGACAAAGGTTAGAACAAGGAGCAGGCGGAATCCCCGCAAACCTCTATGACCTTCGATGCGATCTGGATGTGGTCCAAGCAGCTGAACCCCTGGCGGAATCCAGCTTGTTCTTGAGGTTGGGCTTCATCCAGCGTCGTAGATATGCGCGTGGGATGATCTTGGTGAATACTTTGTATAACACGCTCAGCAAGCATATCGGACGCCAGTTCCGAATGTCCTCTCGATCACCTTTCTTATGGATTAGAACGGTTCGCGAGGTCTCCCACTGGTCTGTAATCCTTTCTTTCTGAAGGTAGCATGTCATGTGCACTGCTAAGATTACATGAAGCGGATGGCCACCAGCCCGAAAAAAGTCTGCTGATTTAAAATCAGGTCCGGAGCTGTGCGAGGTTTCATGCTCTTGATAGCGACTCGTACTTCCGACGGGAGAATCCGTGGTGGAGCTTCGCCAGTGGAGATGATTAGGCTTGACACAGGAGTTGATGAACGGAAAAGGTTCGAGTAGAACCTCTCCGTAATGATTTCCATCTCACGACGAGAAGACGTGCGAGTCCCGTCTTCGCTCAGCAAGGCTGCTAGCGGAATACTATATTCGCGGAGATCCCTGCGGCACTTCTTTAGACTCGTTCTTCTTTGTGCTGCTTCTAGAATCATCTTCTGCCTGTACTTCAAAAGATCCTCCTGCAACGCTTTTCTGCAGCTAGTGTTTGCTACTAACCACTCAATGTGCGATGCATTCGGATCACGCCTCAAAGCCCTTCTTCTTCCTAACAATTCCTTGGTGGTCTTCGAAATTCGATCCAAGTTTGTCGTGCGCGACTTCGAGGCACGTTCAGCACAGGCTCGTAATCCTCTGAGCAGCATCTCGTAGTCCACGTTTGGGTCCTCCTCGATGTGCCAGTCACCTTGGGACAGGGAGTCCTCGAGTACGCAATCACCAGACACCAGTTCCGATTGGTGGGTGGTATAGCTCCGCACGAGTCGCGCCACTGGGCGATTCGCATGTCCACCGACGATGATCTTTCTTCATAAAAAGAGAGTTCCCATGAAAAAGGCGAGCGACCTCTTTCATGGGAACTCTCTTTAAAAGAGCCCGGCTAGACGATTGCCATTTTCATTCCGGTCCAAATCTTTCGATCCTGTATTCCTCTTCTGTAGCCATTCCTAGTTTTGCGTTGAAGTCTCGGGCAACGAATTTGTAGAAGGACTTCTCGCTGCAGATCACTTTCTCCAGCTCCTCGTAAAACGCGTCCATTTCGGATTCATCAGCTGCTGATGTTGGTGAGTAGCAGTTGATGATACTGATGAGTTTTTGGCGCAGAGGGCGGAGGCGAAGAATGGCCAGGCGAGGTGACAGGATCTCGTGAGAATCGACAAGATGGACGACAGATGGGTGCCCAACAAAACCAACAACACCTACATTTCGCGACGGAACCTTCTCTCCACGAAAGACGAGTATACCGTCATTCATCTGTCGTACGTCGCTCCTACTGCACTTGGTCTCCTGCAGAGCAATCACGTGAAATTTGATACGCTCTGCAGCTCCAAGAAGGGCATGCAGGTCAGCGTCTCTGGACACTGTTCTCGCGTTGTAAGTACACAGTCCGAGACAGTCTCCGTCTTTGCAACCTGAGATTTGATCGCCTCTCACCGGTCGCCATACCGTCCGATATCTGAGACGGCAGGGCCAAATTTACTGAGTACTGAGGCAAGGAATGTGCTGGAGTAGCAAAAAGACTTTTCCCCAAACTAAGCAGCTGTGCCGCGGCGAGCTTAGCTTTCACCACAGCTCGTCACCCAACCTATATTTATCAGGGAACCACCTTGCGATATTTTGCCAAGACGGTGGTCAATCTTAGCAGTGGTTTACTCTTAGCTAGGCTTCCGATTCCGAGAAGTCGGAATGTCCGGAAGATACTGCCGGAGGACGAACCTCCGTCGCGCATCGCAGTTCGACGCCCAGAGTCACCTCCACGCCACTATGAGGCGGTACATCGTTGTGGGGGATGTAGTTTTGTAGCACGAACCACAACAACTCCGCTTATTGCTTCAAGAAATGAGCGACAAAAGCCAAATTGTGGGGCTGAAAATGAATTTTTCTAAGACACTTGTCATGACCAATTCCAAAGAAATATATATACCGATACCGATCTTCACTGATGGATCTTCTATACATTACTGCAGCAACTTCGTTTATCTTGGTCAATCCATATCCTTTGATAGGAATCTAACAGCTGAGCCAAATAGACGAATTCGCTCCGGTTGGAACACATTAAACCAACTCGGTGCATATTTCACAAACAGAAGATGTCGAATGGAGTTCAAACGTCGACTTTATATAAAATGTGTGGAACCTCGTCTCCTTTACGGCTGTGAAACTTGGGCTACATGAAGCAAGGATCTCAAAGCGCTACAGATAGCTCAACGGCAAATAATGAGAAGAATGCTTGGTGTAGCTCTTCTTATGCATCGTACAAACTTGTGCTTGGAAAACTTCCACGTATCAGGGCTAGATCGATTGAAACAAAATCAACGTGGACCAAAAAGATGTGCTGGAAAGGACAACCGATGGACGAAGATGATTACCGAATGGAGACCATGGATTTGGAAACGACGAGTTGGCCGACCAAAAACAAGATGAAAAGATTTGTTCGTATCGCATCTTGGAGAAACATGGATGCGAACCGCCACTACTGATTTGAGCAGATGGAGACGAAGCATGCAACGACACATTCTAATATTGTGATATCGTTCAATAAATAAATAAATAAATTCATCAAGAAATGATAACTTCAATGAATGCTTCATATTTATTTTAACTGCAGGAGCGCAATTCCGAACAGATCAACACGATTGAAATTCCTTCTGAATTTGGAACACAACGACTTATCACAACTCTTCAACAAAAAGAAAAAATATATACAGCTATAACAAACAAAATATGATGTGTACCATTTAAAAGAGAAAAAATATACAGCCATAAAAAAATAAAAATATATACAACGCAATCGAATAATAAGGTACCGCTATTCACCTGAGACAAGACTAGATGCCTAAGGCCTTATATCTTATACTTTTTTGATGGTGGTTCCTCAATATCGAAAACGCCCGATGACCCCGAGGCTGGCTTTCTATATAATTTCGAAATCGACCATTTATTACCAACATGAGAACATTTCAATCCCTGGAGACGTAAACATTTTCATTACAGGTTTTCAAAACAGTAAAACAAAAAAGGCTGCGAAGAAACTATGGAACTCACTGTTATTTCTGTTAGTGATTCACTTCTCGCCTTTGGCAAAACAATACCGTCAGCGATATTAATGGATCCTGCAGAATTCACCCGGCGTCTATCCAAATTAATGCTATGAATAACAGCTGCGACATCGCCAGAATCCAGAGGTTCGATCACGCTGTGGGATCTTTTTCGCCTGCTGGTCAATAATAGTTCAATAAAAAAAAAAAACAGATGTACTAGTGTCATGTACTACAACGACTATAACACTGGAAAAAGCAGACAAGTTAAAACCAAGTATATTTATACTCGAGCCAGCAGTAAAACCTCCTATGTTATTGCTTCGTTCGAACGAGGTTTCTTCATGCCATGATTGCCATCACTACGGTCACTGCCAATGACAATTTCATTCTGACAAATCCAAAACGATTATTCCGCCCACGAACAATACCCGTCAAAAGTGGGGACACAGTTGTAGAAGTGAGAAAATATGGCGTCAACATTAAATCAGAAGAAGAACAGACAAAGAAATTACATCACAGCTCCCACAATGAGAAAAGAAAAGTGTTTGAAAAATTAATGGAAGGATTACCTTGAAATACTCCGGAAATTAGAAGTCAACGAACTTTTGAGATGCTTTTGGATATCGACCGATGTCGACGGAGTAATTGCCTGGAAATGAAAACTGTTCAGAACTCAGAAAATGCAAACAGATGTGGGACAGATGTCACGGTGAACGGACAACCGATCGAACTCGTCGATTCTGTTACTTGGGCTGTATGCTGAAAAACAACGGCAACTATGAGAAAGATATTCAGCAAAGATGCGCAAAGGCCATTTCTGAACTTAACTTTTATTTATATACTTATTTTTTTTATTTAACTCCTTAGCGAAATCCCTGTGGTCGAACCCCATCACCAGACAGAGAGAGAGGGAGAGAGAGAGAGAGAGAGAGAGAGAGAGAGAGAGAAAGAGAAAGAGAAAGAGAAAGAAGATGCACTTAACTAGACCCATGTCGCGATAAAACCAGGGGAAGCGCCCGGAAAATCTATACGGTCTGCTACGAGGCAGTTTAATGACCAGATAATTAAAAGTACAAGTAAATAATACTCATCAACATAGGTGCGATAAGGAGGAGCCGGACTCTCCTCATTTGAAGAGGGTCTGACTCATGAGGTGGTGAGGATCCCTTTTCCAATCGTCCAAAAATGAAGGGGGTCCCTTCTCTAATGATCTAAAATTGAACAAGAGTGTTTTCGCCAACCGTCGAAAAGTGAATGGGGTCGGAGCACCGGCTCTGAATATCGCATATATGCTCGTCAATACAACTTCCAAGGAAAGCAGAAAAATAGTGAAAATTATAATAAATTCCAACAGATTGGATATAAAATGACGATTAAATTTCAACATCAAAAGAAGTAAGCATTAGATAATTTTTAGGCACAATTAGGAGTGATTAAACCCAATGTAGAAGAAGGACCACTGGATACCAGCAGGGAAGGTCAAGATTTGAGGAAATTTTTAATGTGGGCAGCGTTCGCAACATGGAAAACTCCTTATTGGAGAACGTTTCTCAGTGGCAATCCGGAGGTGTTTCAAAGCACCGAAAACTTTGGTACATACCTATTCTCTCACCGCCGCCTCAAATTGTAATGATTCGAATGAATATAAATTTGCATGAGATGCACTACTGAATCAAGTGGTAGAGAACAGATCAGTCGGCCGAAAAACCGAAGTTTCGGGATTGCGAACGCGGCGACTAACGGTTTCAGAGCAACATTACAAACGAAAACGAAACAACAGAAGGGAAACACAAACCACTAAGACATAGAAGGGGCGCAGATTTTTTTCGGCGGCTTTTCGCTGCGCTATCATCTTTCATCCTTCTCCGATCAGATATGCCATAATGTGCAAGTTTTAGGCATCTTATTCGTTAGTTGACTCCTTGCACAACCGAGGGATCTCGTTTGTTTCAGAGCTTCTCTAGTTTTGTTTGCAGGTATAGCTCCAGTATGACTAGCTCCGTTAGGGAAATTTGTACTTATCCGTGCCTCGGAAAGGTGGTTACGGTGTATTCATACCACATTTTAGTAGCTTTAACCTACATGTAAGCGACCCTCTAAGATCGGGGAACGGTCAAGAGGTACCCGTATGATGTGCCGCCGTGTATTCAGGAGGCTAATGAGCGTCGTTAATTGCACCGCGCATCCCCTGATACCGTCATAATCGCTACAGTAGCCTTATTGCCATTTTTGTTACGTCTCCCTGACGCCCCGCCCACGCCACCCTCCCCACCCATTTCGCCGCGTCTGCTGCTTTTACGATGAGTTTTTTTTTTCGCCGTGCCTGCAGCTCTTATGGTGCGCTTTTAGAATTGAATGAGAAGGAAAGTACCTGGTATTAGATGTTGCTTAAAACTCTACATAAAGCATGCTTGTAAGTTAATATAAAAGAAAGAAAGAATAAAGGTTTGTGTAGGTGATATGCCATTTAGAAATGCGAGTGAAAATGACATTATCCTGTTTTGACTTGTCAAGAGGAACCACTCATCCATCCCTGGGAATCCAAGAGATGTTTCAAAGAATGTCCCATTGATCGGTGTAATGCTTTTTTTTAAACTTTTTTTTTCGCTTTCTAAGAATTTCTTTTTGCTAATCTAGCTGAGTAAAAGTGGAATCCAACGACTAACGAGGCGCGAATAATGCCTCACAGATATACATTGTACCTAAAGGTATATCTCGAAGATGCAAAGGTCTCTGTTCGCCACTAATACACCTAACCTGTTATATTGATTTAATGCAGAGAATAGATAGAAATGAAGAAATAGAATGCTGTTGAAAGAAGTTTGAAGAACCACACAAAGTTTTATTCTATAAAACTTACAAGGAAGTACTAAAATATTTAAGTTGTGCTCCATATAAACATGTCTATATAAAATTTTAAAAAGGTAAGATGTAGAAAGGAGTTCAAAAAATGCATACAAAGTAATAAGGAAATAAAGTTGCTAGGCGTATAGTTACTGCAGTCGAAAGTTGAAGATGAATTCGTTGAATGACATCGTAACACATACTTATGCACTACGGGTTTATATGGAACAGTTTGGGCGTGAAATGTGTGAAATTATGAGGTGTATAAAAATATATTCGTTTTTTCCTTTATTCTTCTTATTCTCTTGCCTGCAGCATCTTTTTGAGATAATCTTTATTTATGTGAAGTTGCTCAAGTGAGGTCAATGTAGAACACACATATCACTCTTATCAATCATCATATCTTTGACTCTTTGATACTCTATGATATATCTCTCATATATCTTTTAATTGGATGAAAGGATTTAGTTTTTCTCCTTAAATCCCGATCACATGCGCTCAATTTACTATTTTCGTACACCAGAACTTGGTGCGCCAATTCGTTCTACACTCCTCTCCCTTCTAAATTCGCAATATCCACTGCTTCGTCGCAGCGCGAACGTCGCGCGCAGCGTTGACTAGATGGCAGTAAGGGGCAGGGTCTAGATGATCTCAGGCGGTCGTGGAGGATGTCCAGCTGGTGGAGTGGCAGATGTGATTACGCGAAGGCGCGCGGCGCTGAAGAGAGGCCAGGAGCGGTAAGCCGGTTTTTGCGGGTACCTCTTGCCTCGCACCCAACTTGTCGATGAGTTCTGTTTTCTGAGCTGTATGCTGAAGAATAACGGCAGCTATGAGAGAGATATTCAGCAAAGATGCGCTAAGGCCATTTCTGCATTCAACTCCCTAAAGAAATCCCTGTCGTCGGCCCTCATCACCAATGAAGTCAAGCTGCGAGTCTACCTATCCTCAATTCGCTCAATCGGAGACTTGGACAGCACCGTCTACGGTGATGGAGAGGTTTGGTTGCACGGAAAGAAAACTGCTTAGACGGCTGCTTTGCTACTTTTGGCCTAGGGTATGTCACAATGAAGATCTTTACCCGGAGATCGATGTGGTGTACCGGCGGATGACAAGTGGAACGTATCTACATCTTGCACCGCCATCGAACGTGGCTACAGAAAAATCATCTTCGTTTCTTTGGTCATGTATTAAGGAGACCGGCAGATCGCCTTGTTCAATGAGTTCTGAGGAGTTTGTCGAGTTCAAGCTGGAAGAAGCCACGTGGACGAAAACGGAAGTTCTAGGCCGAGGCGGTGAAAGAGGACCTGAGGAAGCTCGGCATAGATAAGCAGTTCAGGAGAGATGTAAGGTCTCGCAGAATATGGAGTAGCGACGAATGAATTAATTCTGTGCAAGCTCTCGCAGAAGACCGAGAAGGTTGGGCAAAGATGGCACGCCTCGGCGAAGATGCGGGTAATCGCGTCAAGCGACATCAGCCCGCCGATTAAGTCAAGTCAGTATGGGTGAAGGTAGAAAAGGATTTTGTGTGAACGCTTTGCGAAAGTTGCTGCAGTAGCACGGTGGAGATGAAAAATCAAATACTTCCGATGGTGGGGGCAGTTTGAGTAGGTCATATGTTCTTGTGTTATTGTTAGTATTAAAAAAAACATATTTTGCAGCCACCACAGAACAGTGCTATCGACATTTCTGTTGTTGTTCGACTTTATACACATATCTCATTCGGGGCTTTTTTTTTTATCTCGGAATGCTATGACAAAAATAACGCTGTAAACCTTAAAGTCTCGTTCGCTAATAATAATAACGCAGAAGAAATCTAAGATTGGTGCCTTCAAGAAGGCTAATCCATCGCTGTCATGTCGGAAGGAAATTTGAATATTTTGAACGATGCAGATATAAACAGAGATGACATACATGAGATTTCTTTATATCGCACAACTTTTCCTCCAGCTCAGCAACCATCTTCCGAAGTGCAACATTTTCGGCCTCCAGTTCACCACTAGAAATGGAATAATAGAATATAAAGCGGAAGTAGAAAAAACCCGAGAAATTGATAGATACCTTCGATAATTCCCTTTATCGATCGCCATTTGATTTTCATGTTCAGCGGCTGCTAAACGAGCATTTTTCGTTCCCAACACCGCTTCCACGGCTATTAAGGTTTGCCCTAGTTCATCTTGTTCTTTCTTACTGAAAGAAGTATCCATTTTCGGGCACTCCACGGGGTCGCATTGCATTAATAATTCACAACTGCAAAAACATTCATTTTATGAACTAAGTTCACTATTTCGATGATAACTAGGAAACCGGAAAAGAACTTGGTTTCTGAACTCAAGCTGTTCTCATCAAGACTTTGTTCCAGGCAATAGTATCTACTGTTCAATTTGTCTTTGACACAGCCGTGTAACAATTACTATGTATGTATGTTATGTACTAGAAAAGCAAACTGTACCAACAATTTCATGAGGTTAGCAGTATACTTGTTGATCCCATCAATAAGATTCAATTGGGAAGAGCATAGGTTTAATAGAACTCCTTCTTTCTGAAATGAAATGTTGAGAACGTGAGAGATAGAGATTTCCAGAAAAAAAAACATGCATTTATAGCACAAGTGGTGGAAAAGAAAAACAACAGTAGTAGGGAGCAACAGATTTCAGGATCAGTTGAAAAGTTCGACTTTCAATGAACCTCGGCATAGTAGAATGTAGTATCGAGGTTGATAAGCTGTACACGAGGTTGTTAAATAAATTTATTGGCTAACGTTTCGGCTACATCGCCTTCTTCAGAGCCTGAAAAGGGCGATTCAATCTACAATTTAAACGACCAACCTATCCACAACTAAACTGATAAATTCCACGCCTACTTTCAATCACCAATTTAGCGACTATACTGAATGCTCACCTTAGATCGGAGACGCCTAGCATGGACCGCTGACTGGCGCACGAATCTAGAACGTTGGCTTGAAAATCGCTGAAAGCATTTTGGATCCAATCCAAAAACCCTAAAATTGACCGCAAGGGCGAATGTCTGTCGATAACGGGGAACTTGCGCCATATCTCGAATGGTTCTTCCGATCCGAATGTGACATCCAAACCATTCACCCTCGTGATCGACCAGTCAGGGGTCCATGCTAGGCGTTTCCGATCTAAGGTGAGCATTCAGTATAGTCGCTAAATTGGTGATTGAAAGTAGGCGTGGAATTTATCAGTTCAGTTGTGGAGAAGTTGGTCGCTTAAATTGTAGATTGAATCGCCCTTTTCAGGCTCTGAAGAAGGCAACATAGCTGGAACGTTAGCCAATAAATTTATTTGACAACCTCGTGTACTGATTTTAGGATCGATGAAAATTTTTCCGAGGATCCGGCACACACAACAGAAATCCTGTATGAAAGCATGAGGCTGGCAACTTCACAAATGATATGCGTTACGACAGTCGTTTACACTGAGTGCCGGTATCTGGACCATGTTTTGGGGCTACCTCGCTCCTGTGTAGCAGCGCTCCTATCTCGGCCGGGCAATAGTAGGACTGGAGCGCGCAATTGTCGCATATGTAGATGAGGGCGCCACCTCTACTCTTCAAATGTGGTGTTAGCGGTTGGTGGTGAGGGATTATAAAGAAGTTTATTATTATTATTACCAGTCTGAGCGTAATTATTATTATTGTTATTATTATTATAATACATTAAGTATTCACAGAATGACGTCCACTATATAAATGTCCACATAACAAACATGAACAATGACCAGTATCAATACAAGGAGTGACTAAATAGTGTGAGTTTCAACAAAAGAAACACAAATAAGGACCGCTATCAAAATAACAAGAAACCCACTATGCAATAGTGGATTATAACAGACTAATTATGGTGGCAAGCAGCCAAATAACTATATAGCATATGTTACACCGTAACAGTGTGATGAAAATCTACTAATTTTTCATAGAAGTGATAACACTAGTATTAATTTTCATTGATCAGTGAAGGCGAGCGAAGCAAACAACACCACAGAAAGTCTGAAGTCCGGCTTTAGTCTGACGCTCAGACTGGTAATAATAATAATAAACTTCTTTATCATCCCTCACCACCAACCGCTAACACCACATTTGAAGAGCAGGGGTGGCGCCCTCATCTACATACACGACGATTGCGCGCTCCAGCCGCAGTATTGCCCGGCCGGGACAGGGGCGCCGCGATGCAGGAGCGAGGTAGCCTCAACACGTGGTCCAGACACATTCGTTTACATTACACATTACATTGAGAAATATATATATACATAAGGGAATCAATGTAAACTTATAAACGAAAGAAATCGTGAAAAAAAAGAGAACTCACGTGGCTCACACGGAAGATTGCAATGACGTAATATTCAAAATCAGAAAATATTATTTTATATGCCGTAGGTTCTTGCGCAAGTGTGTACTCTGCGGAAAACACAACATATTCAACGCCTAATAGGAACTTCCACAGGGTGCGAAGTCTATCATTGTGCGTGAGTCGAGGTCTGCTGTGAGATTTTGCGAACGATCGTTGAAAAAGCGTCTTGCTTCCAAGAGAAAATGCCCCTTTTCGAGGATCCTCGGCTGGTTGAAGAAGTCCTCCCCCAGCGTTTTCGGTTTTTTCAGTGCGTGCATCTGTGTTCTCAGCAAGGCCCGCGTTTGCCCCAGGACGAAGATTACAACGCCCAGCGAAAGAATAGGCACGAGGTGGATTTGCTGGGCTCTGTAAATCAGTGCTACAATTTGCAGCGCCAGTTGAACTGCAGTAATCACTACTATCGGACACATAGGAGCGAACTTCTTCCAGCTTATAACGATCAAACATTGGCATAATCAGACGACTGTTGCTTCCAGCAGATGTCCACTCTACTGCATGCATTGGGGTGTAGCCGTCGTCAAAAGTGGTTGGAGATCTGGAGTAGGTGTCAGTTCTCCAGATATGGCATGGTGTGTGGCAGAAGATAACTGGTGAGAGCTCTGGGCTTCATCAACAACCTGACCATTTGGTTTAGTAGTACTGATGGCATCAACGTTATCCGTAGAAATTTCATTAGCTGTCGAAGTTGACGGAGTTGTACATGAATTTCTGGGCGCTACCATAGCCTGATAAACTCCACAATCTTCTTGAGAAGACTGACGGGGGAAAACACTCATGAGAGTGTTGGCAAGGGATGGCTGGTTTTTCGATGCTGCCTGGGAACCATAAGAAATACTGTACGCCCGAGATCTTAGGGTTGAGGTGGTTTGAGTTGAAGGTGTCGACGGTTTACCGTTGATGGGGCTATTCGTCGAATAAGTGGACGTAGCCACACGTCCACTGAGTGAAGAGGTTGCTCGCTGTCTTTGCGGTTGTGTGTGGCATCGTTCGCGGTGGTGTCCTTGATGGGAACGAAGCGTCAACAATCCAAGAGGCTTCACAACAGCATTTTTCATTTTCCTTGTTGATCCCATCAATAAGATTCAATTGGGAAGAGTATAGGTTCAGTAGAACTCCTTCTTTCTGAAATGAAATGCTGAGAACGTGAGAGATAGAGATTTCCAGAAAAAAAAACATGCATCTATAGCACAAGTGGTGGGAAAGAAAAACAACGATAGGAGGGAGCAGCAGATTTCAGGATCGATGAAGATGTTTCGGAGGATCCGGCACACACAAGAAAAATCCAGTAGTATGAAAAACATGAGGCTGGGCATGGGGCTGGCAACTTCACAAATGATATGCGCTGCGACAGTCGTTTACATTACACATTACATTGAGAGAGAGGAGCACTGATTAATTGCACACGACAGAAGCATCAATGGAAGAAAACAAAAATAGTTAAGGTGATATAGTGATATCACAGCCCACATGATTCATCATCATGAAAAAAGGACATGAATGAATACATCGCTGTTTTTTTTTCCAATAAGGGAAGATCATTGTCAACAACTGATCGATTGAGATAAGATTACGTGTCTTTCCATGTGAATTGTCCCATAGAATGTATATCACTTGAACTGTGTTCCTTTTTCTTCATCAGTGTTGTTGTTTTGTGCAAATAACCGGTGTTCCTTCTTAATTTCTGCATAAACGTGTTTTCGCTCCATTCAAATTTGAAAAAGATGGTATTGTTACTGAAATGAATTGATTTTTCTTGATCGAATCGATGCTGAGGATTTCTCCTTCAGCTGATCATATGGGCTGCTAGAGTTAGCGACTATTTGAAAAGTTGCAAATTAGAATGGAGCGATTAATTCTAGAATTTTGTGACAGAGAAGCTCTGAAACAAAAAAACCTCCGTTTAGTAAGCGTCAATAGATCAATAAGGTGTTTGGAACCTGAAATTAGGCGATATGTGATTACAGAAGGGTATGGTTCTTCTATAAACCCCTGCTGTTTTCTCTTCATGTGAGCTTTTAAGTTCCTGTCGTTTCTTCAGAGTCGCTCTTCACGTCACTGTAGACGTTATTCGTAGTTCATATCTTGTTCTTTTTTATTCAAGTCCTTATTGCTACGCTAGTACTGAACCGCGCTCTTACTTCGAGTTTATAAAAGAAATAGATATCTTCAAAATAAGCAACGTAGCAATAAATTTGAAAAGCAGCAATAGCGTATAAAAAGAGAAAGACTAAAGAGAAAGACTAAAGACTAGACTAATAAGGAGAACGACATTGAAGAAACGACAGAAAATAAGCAATAACATAACCTTGCACGGGGTGCGGGACAAGAGGTACCCGTGAAAACCGGCTGACCGCTCCTGACCTCCCTTCAGCGCCGCGCGCCTCCGCGTAATCACGTATGCCACTCCACCAGCTAGACATTCTCCACGACCGCCTGAGATCATCTAGACCCCGCCCCCTCATTGCCCTCTAATCAACGTTACGTGCGACGTTCGCGCCGCGACTAAGAAGTGGCTACTGCGAATTTAAAAGGGAGATGAGTGTAGAACGAATTAATGCAGCAAGTTCTAATCTACAAAAATAGTAAATGGAGCGCATATGATCGGAAATTAAGGAGAAAACTAGATCCTTTCATCTAATTAAAAGATATATTATCAGAGACATATCACAAAGTATCAAGAGGTTAAGGATATCATGACTGATAAGAGTGATATGTGTGATCTACATTGACTTCATTTGAGCAAATCCACACAAATAAAGATTATCTCAACAAAAAAAAAATTCTGCAGGGAAAAGAATAAGAAGAATAAAGGAAAAGAAATGAAAATATTTTCACACATTTCACGCCCAAACTGTTCTATAAAAATGCGCAGTGCATAAGTGTATGTTTGTCACGATGTCATTCAACGAATTCATGTTCAACTTTCGACTGCAGCAACAGTACGCCCAGCAAATTTATGCCCTTATTACTTTGTATACATTCTTTGAACTTCTTTTTAAATTTTATCTTTTCAAAGTTTTATATAGATATAATGTTTATATAGAGCGCAAGCCAAATATTTTAGTACTTCCTTGGACGTTTTATAGAATAAAACTTTATGTGGTTCTTCAAATTTCCTTCAACAGTGTTTTACCGCTTCATTTGTTTCTATTCTCTACATAAAATTAATATGACAGGTTAGATGTATTAGTGGCGAACAGAGACCTTTGTACCTTCGAGATCTACCTTCAGGTGCAATGTATGTCTGCGAGGCATTATTCGCGCCTTGTTAGGCATTCGATGGCAGTTTTACTCAGCTAGATAAGCAAAAAGAAATTTATAGAAAACGAAAAAAAAATGAAAGAATATAGCACTACACCGATCAGGAGGAAATTCTTTTGAAGCATCTTTTGCATTCCCAGAGTTGGATGATTAATTTCCGTCTAACAAGTCAAAATAGGTTCATTTTCACTTACATTTTCAAATGGCATATATACAAACCTATTTCATTTGTATTAACTTCCAAGTATACTTCATACAGAGTTTCAAACAAAATCTAATACCAGGGATTTTCCTTTTCCTTTTCCTCCGATTCTAAAAGCGCATCGTAAGAGATGCAGGTGCGGCGGAGAAAACTCCTCGTAAGAGCAGCGGACGCGGCGAAATGGGCAGGGAGAGTGGTGTGGGCGGATCGTCAGCGAGACGTAGCGCAAGAGCAACTACGCTACTGTAGCGATCGTGACGCTGTCAGAAGACGCGCGGTGCAATTAACGACGCTCATTAGCCTTCTGGATACGCGGCGGCGCATCATACGGGTACCTTTTGACCGTTCCCCCCTTGCACTGCCTTGCAATAGTGAATTGCAAGCAGTAGAACCCTGCCCCATGGTTGCCCTGATCTAATATGGCCTGCCGCGACGCGGTCGCCGAAACAAAATCAGCGCACTTTCTATGTTTAGGTGGCTTGCGAAAATTAGTCATCATTGACAGCGAACGAACGCATCCAAACGGCTTGACTTCCAAGGACTACAACCTAAATCAATAATGGGGTTTGTGATGATCGAGTGCCAAGAAATTTCGCAATAATACCTCAGTTATAACGTGAATGCATGCCTTTCTGTATGAAATCACGTGATTGGTAATCACTACTACGTGTTTCTCAATTTCTTGGAGATTAATTCTTTCTTAACAGCAGATAACATACAACGTACCAGTAACAACACAGTTCTGCAAACAGTGAGTTAGAAAGGAAATATACCTTCTCTCATTCAGCGCGGGCCTGCACGAATTGGCGAGCAATTTCGTCACGTTCGTACTCCAATCGTTTTACGGTGTTCTCTGCTCGCGTCCCCTCACTAATACGATTCCGTTCTTTCAGTATTCCCTTAAGATAGTGGGTGGCCGTGTCCAAAGCGTCAGACCTTGTTTCAAGTATGTGTTCTAGTCAGGTGATCTGCTGAAAGAACCGAAAATATGAGTATCAAAAAGCCTTAATACCTACATTACAAGAAAAATAGTGCATTGTGTCCCCATCTTTCATCAAAAAGTTCTAGGTTGGTTGACTCAAAATTGTATCTTGGAGATATAAAAATTCTGACACTTATAAACACGTAGGTTAAAGTTTGGAAGTTTGCGTGACCTCACCATAAAACATCGCCCATCGAAACGGCCAGATCAAAAGGATATGTACACTAGAATGAAACAGCAAACACAGAAGTACAAACTGATACCGATACCGTCATTCGCTCCCTTATCAAATGGAGTAACAATCGTTTCATTCTTCAGAATATAAATTCTTGATAACATCAACAGCCCAATCAGAGTTAGAAAAACAAAACAGTTCCACAAAACAAACTCAGATTGGTAATCAGTGTTACGCTCGAGATCACGGCAAAAGCGAAACCCATTAAATTCAGGCAACACTCCAACAGGTGTCAGTCACTTGTAACAACAATGTGTTCAGCTTTTAGAAAAGTGACATTTCGAAAACATTTATGGGCGATACACCATCAGTTCTAACATTACCATCTCTTCTACTGAAGATAACATGACGGGTAATCTAAGAAAACTAACATACTAATTTCACCTCGGCCTGCTGAATAAATCCAACCACTTGCTGTGTATAATTCGTAATCATTGCTTTGCAATTTGTGTGTTGCGTAGAATTCAAAAAAGCGAGGAATAAAATTTTGTTCCTAATGTCAGCCAAAAATAAAAGGTCAGATATGTTTCATAACAAAAGTTTCAAACAAAGAAAACAAAAGCTAGAATGTCTGGCCAATCACAAAAAAAGGATAGCAGATCACCTCTGAGATCCTAGCTATTTGTCTTTTCCGCGGGTTTCAGAGAAGGAAGGGGTAAGGCTTGTCAGGAGAGGAGAAAAAATAAAGAGAGCAGAGAGAAAAAGACGAGGGAATATCGATTCTAAATAAACACACAGTAAAAAAATGCAAAGTGTTAGAAAAAATAAAAAACGTGAAGTATCTTTCAAAGATTTTACTGGTATACTTCACACCTTTTGATCCAGGACTAGTTTGCGAAAATACAAAACAAAGAAGGACATTGAGATTAGGATAAATACGACGGGTTGTGAGAACGTAGGCAAAAAAAGTTTTAATAATACAATGAGTTCTGAACCTTGCAGCCTTGCATTAAAGTAAATTGCTTTAAGAAAAATTTCATCAGGAAAATGGAAAATACTGAGTCAGAGACGGAATTAAAACGAAAGAATCCACAATAGGTTGTCAATTTGAGGACAAACCTCAAATAACGAAGTAAATATATATTGTAAATAATATAACACAAGTTGTGAGGGTAACAAAATGGAAAACAAAGTGTTTTAAATGCACGTGACTAGATAAAAATTTTGATCCTCTCAAGAGTTTGACTGACTGTCATAGCCATCAAATCTAAGGATTGCAAATTTATGCATTATTACTTTATTTATAAAAAATGAAGCTAGCCAGAGGTGTTGTAGGAACACCTTCGACGACCCCGTCGCCGACTACAGGTGCACCCACGAGGAACTCGATACGAGATAACTTGAAAGGGGAGGTGTTGTAGGATGAGAATTTCACCATGTTATTCGCTTAAAGTAAACCCGTATTACATACGACGCATATTTGTATGACCACCCTGTTGTATTTGCGTGGACATGTTTCGTGTTCGGCTTTAAAAAACGCTCCTCTTCTTTGGTTGTGTCGACGTCCGAAACAACTGGCGATCAGCGGACTACAACGCAGAGGACGACCTCCAAGCCCGGCCGAACTCGTCACAAATTCTGCGTCGACACGCTTGCCTGAGTTTGTGTACGATTCGGAAAATGGTTGTACATTCGAGATCTGGTACAACCGCTAGAAGGCTATAATCTCAAAGGACGGTGCTACGTTGGAGGATGCAGCAAAAGCTCAACTAATCGTCTCCAAACTCGGCGCCGTCACATACGCCCGTTTCACGAACCATATTTTCCCTAAAAGAGCATGCGATGCTCCTTTAACGGACACCGTGGCTGTTCCGAAGGAATTGTTCGGACATAATACGTCAGTATCTGCGAGACGCTACGCTTACCTCAAAACACAGCAAAATGAGGAAGGTCTCCGTGACTACACCGGACTGGTCAATCAACGCCATGTCATGGCTGAGTTCAATGACGGTACACCTAAGCAAATGAAATGCTTCGTATGGATATATCGACTTGTCGCCTCGCAAGATGCCGATGTTCGCGTTCGTGCCCTTCGCAAGATAGAGGACAACCCTCAAACCACGCTAGAGGAGCTTGCTGCCGAAGCACAACATTTTCTCGACATTCGTCAGGATGCCGCACTCCTCGCACGATCAAGTGTACTGCACGTCAACGTCGTGGATTCGCAAAAGAGTCGAAGTCGTGAGCCGCCGTCACCTTGTTTTCAGTGTGGAGCCAATCACTGGTCTAGAGACTACATATTAGTAAACAAGAGATGCCCCGACTGCAGACGCTCTGGACACAAGCGAGGATTCTGCAAAAATTTCCCGGAGAAGAAGAAGCGGAATCCAAAACAGAAGCGAAAATCTGCCAACACCGTCACTATAGCTTCGACTCGTGCTGACGTCGCTGTAAACCGTATCTACCGTAGAGTACAGATTAATGGGAAGAAAGTACGCATGCGAATTGATACTGGAGCAGACGTAACACTGCTGAGCACTGCAGACTGGACCGGCCATGGGTCGACCGAAGCTGCAATCACCCCGTCTGACACTGAAGTCTGCCAACAACGAAGTGATCAACGTTCGTGGATGCTACGAATGCAACTTCACCACTGATGGTCATGGAGGATATGGTACTTGCCATGTAGCCGACACGTCGCCGCTGTTGGGCTTAGATTGGATCGCCCGACACGAGCGACTGTTCCGTAACCTGACAGAAGGCTCCATCTGCAACTCTTCAAGGACACTCAGCACCTTGAATTCTTCTCTCGCAACGCACCTGAGGAAGAAGTTCCTAGCAGTCTTCGTTCCTGGACTGGGATGTTGTACAAAGTCAAAGGTTAAATTCGCTCTGAAGCCTGACTCCAAGCCTGTCTTTCTGAAAACTCGCTCGGTGCCTTATGCTGCTATGCCAAGGATTTCAACCGAAATCGATCGAGTTGTGTCTATACATGTGCTGGAGCCCGGTGATCATTCAGAATGGACAGCACTCATTGTCGTCGTTCAGAAGAAAAATGGATCGATCCGTCTTTGCGCCGACTACTCAACCGGACTGAACGATGCACTAGAACAAAACCAGCACCCGCTTCCAACCCCAGAGGACACTTTCACGAAACTCAACGGAGGACGCTACTTTTCACAGCTCGACTTAGCCGAAACATATCTCCAGTTGGAAGTGGACGACGTCTCAAAGCAGCTACTCACTATCAACACGCATCGTGTACTCTATCGCTTCAACCGACTACTATTTGGAGTGAAACTACCTCCTGGGATATTCCAACAATGTATGGATGCTCTTATCGCTGGATTAGATGGAACTGCCGCCTATCTCGACGACATATTGGTTACTGGTAGAGCCTTCGGCGAACACAATGCCCGACTAGAGGCCGTACTCAAACGGATTCAAGACTACGGATTCCGCGTTCGACTCGACAAATGTGCTTTCCTGCAGACGGAGATCACCTACCTTGAGTTCGTCATCAACGCACAAGGACGACTCCCCGATCCTGAAAAAATCAAATCCAGAAGATGCCCGCTTAGCGCTCCTTCGAACACTCTTACGAAAAAGGACGTTGTCTACACATGGACATTGGAGTGCCAGTCTTCTTTCGGCAAGATTAAGGCAATTCTAAGCTCGGATCTTCTGTTGACCCACTTTGACCCAAGTCTCCCAATCATCGTTGCCGCTGATGCTCCAAATTACGGAGTGGGAGCAACCCTCTCACATCGCTTCGCAGATGGATGCGAGAAGATCATTTATCAGGCAATCCTTTGCCTGACACAACCACAAAGAACCACAGCCCAATTGAAAAGGAAGCACTCGCTCTTATTTTCGCCGTGCAGAAGTTCCATCGTTTCATCCATGGACGACATTTCACGCTGAGGACCGACCAGAAACCATTTTTGGCAATCTTCGGAAGCAAGAAAGGAGTTCCGGTCTACAGTGCCAACCGTCTTCAGCGATGGGCCACGATGCTGCTCAACTACAGCTTCACTATCGAGTTCATCAATACAAAGGATTTCGGCCAAGTGGATGCTCTTTCACGTCTCGTCTTGTCACAATCATCGATACCGACTAGATCGCCTCAACAGATGCTGATGTCATTTCTGAGTTCTCAGAGAACTGTGGTCACCTTCCAGTCTGCGCCGAATCCATTCGGACTGCTACGCAAGACGATAGTCTTATCCAGCTTGTGATCAGCTATACGAAGTTCGGAAACTGGCCCAAGGTCTACTGCCATTCTCCTCTGTGGCACTACTACAACCGTAGAAATACCATGACATAGGATGTCACATGTCACAGACATTGGATTCAGATATCGAAAAACTCGTTAAGACGTGTCCAAGATAAGCATCCGTGGCAAAGGATACGATCAAAGCTGAACTACATTCATGGCCGAAACCACACTCGAGAGACTCGAGAGACACAGACTCGAGTTCATGCTAATTTCGGTGAATCGATGGAAGGACGACACTATTTACTTATCGTGAACGCCTATGCCAAGTGGCCGGAAATCCAGATGTCCTCGATCTCCTCAATGGCTACTATCCAAGCAATGAAGTGCATCTTTGCCAAGTTCAGAAATTCGCTCGTCACGGACAACGGAACGCAGTTCACGTCGTCTCATTTCACTTCATTCTGCCGTTTCCGAGGAATCTTGCACATTCGTACGCAGCCGTTCCATCCCCAACCTCTTTTGAAGATGTCCACAAGCAGAACGTTTTGTGGACACCTCCAAAAGAGGATTTGCGAAGCTGAAGGGGGAAGAACCAACAGTGGACGCACTACAAACGTTTTTAATGGCATGCCCTGCCCGTCTGCACCTGACCAGCGTTCACCTAACGAAGCCTTACTGGGACGCCGACTGCGAACGGAACTCGATCTAATGTTACCTTCTAGAGATCGCACAAATGGTACACGAGAAATGGAATCTCAATTCAATCGTCGGAATGGAGCATGAGATTTTTGCCAAGGATTATCGAGGTCAGAAACCCACTTGGACTCCCGGTTTCATCACACGCCGTGTTGGAAACACAACCTAACACTTTCTTGGATGTGTTCGACCTACCGCTACTCGACTCTGCGAGCAGGGACGATGATGCCAGGGTGACTCCCGATTCGTCTCAACGACCGCAACGCCTTCGACGACCCCGTCGCCGACTACAGGTGGACCCACGAAGAACTCGATACGAGATAACTTGAAAGGGGAGATATTGTAGGATGGGAATTTCACCATGTTATTCGCTTAGAGTAAACCCGTATTGTAAACGACGCATACTTGTATGACCACCCCGTTGTTTTTTGTGTGGACATGTTCCGTGTTCGGGTTCAATAAAGTTCCTCTTCTTCGGCTGTCTCGACATCCACAACAAGAGGTAACTTCGTATTGAGTACTAAGAGGACGTAGGAGAAATATGTTACGTACTCTATGAAAAAGCCAGTTGACGCAATACATCACTACTATACAGTGGCGCAAAGTGATGTGTCGCCTTTTTATTGCAACTCTCAGGGATCCCTGACGAAAGTGGGATTTTTGCATTTAATGTACGACAATTAAAAGGGCACATTTCTCATCCGACAGTGATTATTGTCACTCGCAAAGGCAATTTGAATGACGTTACAGAGCGAAAAAAAAGACATCTACAGGCACAATTAGGGATAAAATTAGTACAATTTAAGCTCCATGAGTTTCTGAATATCGACGCTCGAAGTGAATTTCATGCAATAAAGCTGGCTGCGATTTGTACAGAGAGATTTCCTCTGTATTTCTACAAAGTTTGGTGCTTCTAACTATCCTAGTTTTTTTTTTCTGAAACCTGGTTGGGAAAAATTCCTAATTTTGCCCTAACTTTTCTAAATTTTGCAGTTAAAGGTTTTCCTTGATGATCTATTGAAATGTGGGATAGAATTTTTCAACAGCGCTACCATAATCTCGCAACGGGAAAAGTGCGAAATTCTCAGATTTTTGGCAACGCGTCAAAATTTGTATGACTTCAAACAAAGTCCAATAACTCAGCTAGTAATTTATAAAGACCACTTCGGTTTGAAGTATGTTGTAGAGAAAGATTTTCGCTATCACAATTCATTTTTAAAATCTTCCGGATAGTTCTCCCTCTCTCAAAATCTAGTTGAGAAAAAGTTGAGAGAAATGCTAAATTTCTCAATCTTTTCTCAACTAGCTTTCAAAAAAAAGCAGAGGGTTCCCGAAAAAAGATTTTTTTAACTCTTTTATAGCGCACATTTTCCCTTACGGAAAACAGCCAGTTTTGTCTTCCTCCGTCTCTTCTGTAATCCGTTATACATATTTATTTCAAGCTACTAAAATCCGACCAGTCCAGCAACTATTTCCATTTCTTTTTCGAGGGCCTGGTTTTAATCGCCAAAATGACCTCTAAATAACACCAATATGCGGCGAACAGTGCTCTAAATGAAACTTCAGAAAATTTTCAGTGAAATGTTCTTCTCAGTAATTTTTTCCGAACTTGCAAAAATTAAGATTCCGGCGGGATTCATTGTCTCTAATCACTGTTAGTGAGTAAAATTGTGTGTAGGAAGTAGAAAATAGTGAAAAAAAGCTTTTAGAATGTGTTCTGCCTCGGTATTAGTTGTTTTTCCATTTTGCAGAAATGGGACAATTCCTGCGATACTCTCAACCGTTCGTTTTCATTGTCGATGAGTAAAAATGTATCCAAATAGTAGGAAATAGTGTGAAAAAGATTTATATGTTTTCTCTGTTGTTCTCACTCGCAGGACTTTTTATTAATATCCATTACAGTTGTATTTATTATTTCCTATAATCTCTTATTTTGATTTATTTACTAAGAGTCTAATTTGCTTCTCTAATTTTGTTTATTATAACTAATTTTCACTGCTGTGAGAAGCTATACCAGAAAGAACGTGATGAGTGGGTGGTTTTCTAGAGGGTCTCCTAGGAGGTGGGAAGGGTCGCAAGGGGTCGTTTTCAGTAGGGTTTTTTGGCCTCATCTAAATTTACTTAGACGGGGTCCCATCCAAATCTACTTAAACGGCTGCGCGGGCGGTCGCGTAACCGCAGGCTAACTCACTGCTAGCTCCTATGTATCTGCGGTTCCATCACATACGTGAGAGCCTGTGATTGCGAGGATTCGTCGTGAACTCGCCTCGAAGATAGAAGGCTTCTAACTTCTATTAAAGCAATGGAAGGAATCTTCCTTCTACTACTTGTGAGTTCGACAACAGAGCCGATCTCTACATTTAAAAAGGTAGTATGAAACAAAAGAATGTTTCTAAAGCTAGTATGTTAACATAAGAACACTGAAATTTCCAATACTTGCTTATGTTATTTTGGGTTTATTCACGGAAAACGTTGAAAAAAAGATGTCGGTGCTAAGAGCCACGTAAAAGCTCGAGAATCTCTGAAAGTCTTCATCTCTGCTGCCGGTTCTCATGTGTCTAAATTCTCATGATTATTTTTGTGAACCTTCACAGAGCGACGACTTGACTGGTGTTTAACGTTGAAAACATAATACCAATTCATTTATTTGTGGTTTTCAGTTTTATTTATGTACGACATAATCTTTGCTAAAGCTAGTCAGTAGTTTTGAGGTGGCTAAAGTTCAAAAAAACTTGAAAAGGTTTTACCACTAACTACTACAAGAAATTTAATTTTCTACAAGTATTTTCAACATTATTTCGTTTGATAGAAGAAAAAAATTGATAACATCAGTATATGCGACAGCTAATTCGTGAGTGAAAAGAGAAATACCGTTTCTGAACGACACTAACACATACGTAAACAAAGGTTCGCACTTTCGAAGAAATTACGCGAACGAAAATTATCGAGGTGAGGGCTCTACTCTGCAAGGTCAACGTCATCTCAAACCACCACTGTTTAGATGAACCTTAAACCTACCGAATTTGTATTCCTAATATAATAAGCAAACAAGCAGGAAGTGTATTCACTAGAAGTGTTTCAAACGTCAAGCCGTGGATTCTACATAAGTCAGCGACTCTGACTCCTTCCCCAGTTTTTAAATTTTTTTAATATTACTAGTGCTGCAGGAACTCCTCTCGTGACTTCCACAACAATCCAAGCTAGTACATGTTAGGTACCTTTTAGAAGCGGACCCCAAGAGGTAGAAGAATTGTCATTACAATAAACAACAATTAAAATGAAAACTGCATGTTAGGGATCTCTTAAAAGTGCAGCTCAAGAGATAGAAATTTTGTCATCACATAACCGTTTCGCTCTGAGTGACTGATTGTACTTCTAAGTATCCATCCAGCTTGGGCTAAACAATCACTCGACTTATATCATTTCTATAACAACGACCAATATCAAACTTTCCATCCCGCAAGTTGAATGGAATTATAATGACAACGACAAGAAATTATCAGAATAGGGCTCTCAAACAATCAATAAGAGTCCGACAGGGCAAAAGATTGAAAATATTTCAAAAAGTACATGCATATAACAGAAAATTTTACCAAAAGGTTAACAATATTTTATGAAGGTGGCCCTATGCGTTGGACTGTCATTCAGAACCGTTCGAGCTTTATGAAACCAAGTGCACCTTATACAATGATTTGCGGGGCGAGTGTCAAGTCAGTTTTTTTATCCTCTCAGAGGTCTGGTACCAATATATCGACCGCGGAGGGACGAAAAGTTTGGTTAGTACTAACTACGCGCAATAAATGATACTGCATACACAACGACTCATGCATCTAAATGCACTAATTTAATGCTAAAATAAGTGATAAACTGCAGCAATGAGAGGAGCGTATACATAGTTCAGCAGTCATATTCACCTCTCCGGTTAAATGTGTAACTAATTAGGCTGCAGAATTGTTCCCAAGATTTCACGATGGCAATTTCTCAACTGCGAACAAAGAGACACACAATGAGTTTGGTGATCTCTTGCAATGACTTATGTCACGAAATCATGGAAGATCAGAAAAATACAGATTGTCAAATTTACCTGCACGATATGACCAGTTTTGGTCTCATCAAAAGTAAACTGTAATTGCTACTGACATTAATTAGTCATTGCAGTCATAATGGATCAATAGAAAACGCTTTCTCGCAGAAAAAAAAGGAAGGTTAGACGATGTTACTGCATAGTTGGGAATCTGCCGTTATGACTTGAATGAAATTAATTCTTCAAGTTAACGTCGCAATTCAATTAGTAAATTGTGACCAGTGCTTAGTCTGAACCCATAATCAAGCGATTTGAAATTATAGATCAAAACGCTGCCCTGCTAAATCAACGCAACAAAATGTTAATGATCATTCAAAGAAGGATTGGCTGACCGCGCACTTTACCTTGATATATTTTAAAGCGAAATATGCTATCGTAGGATAAACTGTGGCCGGCTAACAACGATAAAGCGCATATGAACCTCTTCATTCTCCAATTCCACACCATTTGCCACAAAATCTTGAGATTTCGAATTAAAAAAAAGGTTTAAACAACACAAGAAACAGCACATTTCAGGTCTGACTCAAGACTTTAAGATCTCGGATTGAAAAAAAAACGCAAAAAAGAGCATTTTATGTCGCGAATGTGTCCAAAATAAATTCGAATAAACACCAAGAAAAAAAAAAAGAACATAAATGATATCTAGAAACTTGCCTGTGTTTTCTTCTCCTTCACATCTCTCTTCTTTGCTACCTCCGATCTGTGCTTATCACAGTACTGACTTAGCAGTCTGCAAGCATTTTCAGCAAACGCCTAGAAATCCAGTGTCGCTTTTTTTTTCAATTCTTTTTCCGTACGAAAAGAAAGACAGGAACGTACATTTACAAAATCTTTCTTTCCATCATTTCCACTGATTTCCACTTGTTTAATTAAGCGATTAAGCTGCCGCGTCATTTTAATAATTGTGATCGTTGCCGAAAATTTCCTTTTTTAATGTCCGCGTGGAGGTTTTTCACGTGAATGCTGAAATTAGGTTACAGGCATTCTTGCCAATTAGTCTCACCTTTCCTCGCAAGTTCTTCTTTCTATAATGTGCCCCTAGTAAACAGGTTATTCGTCATTCCCGTATTATTTTTTATCCTTAGCAACTTTGATTTCCAACTTTGATAATCACTCCGTCGGGATCGGTCGATATCAATATACATGTCGAAAGTTCATTGACACCTACTTTTGGAATGATTACTAGGTAGTCTTTTCACTGATTAGTTTTTCCAAACACTTTTTTTTATTGTGGGAGCTAATGTAATTTCTTTCTCTGTTCCTACTTCTCTAACTTAACTTTTCATATTTCATTACCTTGACAGTGACTGACTTCCATTTTTGACACATATTGATTGTAAGAGGAACAATCGTCTTTGTTGTTCCTCCCAAAGTCAATATTTATCAGAATGAAATTGCCGTTGCCAGTGGCCATAGTAATCGACAACCATGGCGTATTTAAACCTTGTTCCTATGAATTATTAGTTTAAACAGTTCTACTGCTTTATCGAGTGCAAATTTATTTGAAAGTTTTGATTTGTCCCGCACAAGTTTAGAATTAGTCGTTCAGTTGATTTTTTTCATGTTTTTCCCCGTTTCTGTTTTCATTTTCCCATGAGTCCAGCGCAATATTCCTTTTTATTTATAATACTGGTACATCTATCTTTTCAGATCGCGCGATCGCAATTCAACAACGCTGGTGGTTGATGTACGTTCCCCGACTCCGCGGAGTGCTGCGAAACGAAGTGCTATCCCGGTAACACAAATCCGATCGGTTTTAAATGAAAGCGATCCACTGCTTACACCTACCCCATTGACCGGAAGTCGAAAGAGATCACATCGTGAGCTGTCTTGGGATTCTAGCGATGTCACACCTATGGTTCATCGGCTTAATCTGGATAAAGCCCCGACGAAACTCATCAGATTTGAGTGATACAGGGTCCAGTGTTGTTCCACCAAAGTGAGAAGTGCGCCATCCACATCTTCTAAAGTGAGTTCCATTGTTGTTGTTTTTGAAAGGCTGTAATGAAAATGTTTGTGTATTCAGACATGCAGTAGCTCTTTTCCCATGGGAAGCAAATGGTCGCTGTCGAAATTGGATGGAGAGTCTTCACTAAAGGAGGAGTCATCGGGAGCTTTGGAGTTGAGAGAACCACCATCAAAAATGCGGCGGATATATGGCTTCATGCGCTGTCTTGTCGGTTTTGGCCTTGGAAATGGACAGGATTAACGTAGAACTTATTATTTCACTGTTGTGAATTTCTCTCCCATGTCTTATGTGCAACATTTCCGGCAAACTCAAATTTGTTACGTTTGTCCGGATTTGTTACGGCATGCATATTCGGTCCTTGAAAAAAAAAATGCCTTCACGGTTAGATACACTTGATGAATATCTCCGTTCACTTAATGTTTTGAGAGTGCGCCCTGCAAGGTCTGGCTCAGATCTCGTTTTTTTACAATTATTCTACCAATGGTTACTTTTTTGTTTTCTTCCACCTTAAAATTGTTTAAATTTTTATGTCTTTTAAATAATTCACTTCCTATTGTAAGTGTGTTTCGCAAACCATTTTTGTTTGCGCGCTAACCACAGCATATATAGCGTTAATTTATTTTGTTCAAATTCTGTCTCTAGGAGCTTTGGTAGTAGCAGACGTATTTAGTATTTTATTCCGCGTTAAGGCCATTCTATTACGCATATTTTCGTTGGACGTGAATACTCTCATCACATCCGCTCATTTGTCGCTTTCGCTTCGTATTTCATTTTCAGTTGTTTGTTTTGAGAATTATATTATCCATTAGAACTGAAGAGCTAGCTATAGGTCTTTTGAATTCCAAATTCAGCATGACTTTTATCGTATTCGGTTGATCTGTGATCTATTCGGTTTGGAACTGTGTTCCTGTATCTGAAGTACTTGTGAGGTAATTATTAAAATGAATCCTTATCACTTCGTGATGAATTATTTGATCAAATTTTGAGGTCCAGTTACCCTTGGTTGAACCATAACACAAAAACAATGTTGTCACCACACCACCGTTTTTTTTCTTAAATGTGATCTTTCACACCGCTCGACTGCCTGCGTCCTGCGTCGCACCAGTTCAAGGGAGCGGTATGGCATCAACTGTAAATTTGGAAGAGGAGACCGGTATCATAAAGTCAGGTCCAGTCATCACTGGCTTCGCCCCAATCAGGTCAAGAAAGTGCTACTACGCGGCCCTCTATGAGCGTGCTTTGGAATTACACGAGAGCGACGAGAGCGAGAAAACGTATCGAAACCATAAATCGGCTCGACATCTCATAGATATGTCCACAGCCTTCAATGCTCACAGCGAACACTTTGATTCAAAGCTCAAGCGATGTGTCTGCGTTACGGGTCCCGATGAAACACTGTGCCTGAAAGTTGACGATGACGGTAAAAATGAGGAGGATGGCCGTCAAAATACTGAATGGTACAACGCCATAATGTCGGCTCTTATTCTCTCGAGAACCCTTCACTTAGGAAGGACGGTACAGCCATTGGAGTTCTTCGAGTGTGCCTGGGACGTTGACATAGCTAGTATGCCGAAACTGAAAAGACCTCCTCACACAGAGGAATCGTTGCAAAATATTTGAGTTCGTCTTCCGGAAATAGCAGGTCCTAAACGGTTATGTTTCTACGCTCACACCATCATACTCTGCAAACGTCGCATTGAACCTGCTATTAATGGCCTGCCATCATCAAGAATTCCCCTCTTTCGCGTAGACGAATTCACTGAGATTCCACGCAAGTGTGTCGCATTTTTTGGCTGTGAGGAACGATTTTTCTGATGAGGCTAGGAAGAGGCGCCCCGTCAGGGGCGAGTGAATTGTGAGCTCACTGTGACAATGAGGAGGTCGCTCTTGACATTCACAATAAACTGAACGCTATCATCGAGGGCGGGTGTGGTGTAGCTCCTCTCTCTCAATGTAATGTGTAATGTAAACGACTGTCGCAGCGCATATCATTTGTGAAGTTGCCAGCCCCATGCCCAGCCTCATGTTTTTCATACTACTGGATTTTTCTTGTGTGTGCCGGATCCTCCGAAACATCTTCATCGATCCTGAAATCTGCTGCTCCCTCCTATCGTTGTTTTTCTTTCCCACCACTTGTGCTATAGATGCATGTTTTTTTTTCTGGAAATCTCTATCTCTCACGTTCTCAGCATTTCATTTCAGAAAGAAGGAGTTCTACTGAACCTATACTCTTCCCAATTGAATCTTATTGATGGGATCAACAAGGAAAATGAAAAATGCTGTTGTGAAGCCTCTTGGATTGTTGACGCTTCGTTCCCATCAAGGACACCACCGCGAACGATGCCACACACAACCGCAAAGACAGCGAGCAACCTCTTCACTCAGTGGACGTGTGGCTACGTCCACTTATTCGACGAATAGCCCCATCAACGGTAAACCGTCGACACCTTCAACTCAAACCACCTCAACCCTAAGATCTCGGGCGTACAGTATTTCTTATGGTTCCCAGGCAGCATCGAAAAACCAGCCATCCCTTGCCAACACTCTCATGAGTGTTTTCCCCCGTCAGTCTTCTCAAGAAGATTGTGGAGTTTATCAGGCTATGGTAGCGCCCAGAAATTCATGTACAACTCCGTCAACTTCGACAGCTAATGAAATTTCTACGGATAACGTTGATGCCATCAGTACTACTAAACCAAATGGTCAGGTTGTTGATGAAGCCCAGAGCTCTCACCAGTTATCTTCTGCCACACACCATGCCATATCTGGAGAACTGACACCTACTCCAGATCTCCAACCACTTTTGACGACGGCTACACCCCAATGCATGCAGTAGAGTGGACATCTGCTGGAAGCAACAGTCGTCTGATTATGCCAATGTTTGATCGTTATAAGCTGGAAGAAGTTCGCTCCTATGTGTCCGATAGTAGTGATTACTGCAGTTCAACTGGCGCTGCAAATTGTAGCACTGATTTACAGAGCCCAGCAAATCCACCTCGTGCCTATTCTTTCGCTGGGCGTTGTAATCTTCGTCCTGGGGCAAACGCGGGCCTTGCTGAGAACACAGATGCACGCACTGAAAAAACCGAAAACGCTGGGGGAGGACTTCTTCAACCAGCCGAGGATCCTCGAAAAGGGGCATTTTCTCTTGGAAGCAAGACGCTTTTTCAACGATCGTTCGCAAAATCTCACAGCAGACCTCGACTCACGCACAATGATAGACTTCGCACCCTGTGGAAGTTCCTATTAGGCGTTGAATATGTTGTGTTTTCCGCAGAGTACACACTTGCGCAAGAACCTACGGCATATAAAATAATATTTTCTGATTTTGAATATTACGTCATTGCAATCTTCCGTGTGAGCCACGTGAGTTCTCTTTTTTTTCACGATTTCTTTCGTTTATAAGTTTACATTGATTCCCTTATGTATATATATATTTCTCAATGTAATGTGTAATGTAAACGAATGTGTCTGGACCACGTGTTGAGGCTACCTCGCTCCTGCATCGCGGCGCCCCTGTCCCGGCCGGGCAATACTGCGGCTGGAGCGCGCAATCGTCGTGTATGTAGATGAGGGCGCCACCCCTGCTCTTCAAATGTGGTGTTAGCGGTTGGTGGTGAGGGATGATAAAGAAGTTTATTATTATTATTACCAGTCTGAGCGTCAGACTAAAGCCGGACTTCAGACTTTCTGTGGTGTTGTTTGCTTCGCTCGCCTTCACTGATCAATGAAAATTAATACTAGTGTTATCACTTCTATGAAAAATTAGTAGATTTTCATCACACTGTTACGGTGTAACATATGCTATATAGTTATTTGGCTGCTTGCCACCATAATTAGTCTGTTATAATCCACTATTGCATAGTGGGTTTCTTGTTATTTTGATAGCGGTCCTTATTTGTGTTTCTTTTGTTGAAACTCACACTATTTAGTCACTCCTTGTATTGATACTGGTCATTGTTCATGTTTGTTATGTGGACATTTATATAGTGGACGTCATTCTGTGAATACTTAATGTATTATAATAATAATAACAGTAATAATAACAATAATAGTAACAATAATAATAACGATGATTATAACAATAATAGTAAAAATAATAATAACAATAATAATAACAACAATAATAACAATAATAATAACAAT
>NC_087373.1:236784-323114 GCF_031761385.1 Necator americanus
TAACAATAGTAATAACAATAATAATAACAATAATAATAATAACAGTAATAATAACAATAATAATAACAATAATAATAACAGTAATAATAACAGTAATAATAACAATAATAATAACAATAATAATAACAGTAATAATAACAACAATAATAACAATAATAATAACAGTAATAATAACAACAATAATAACAATAACAACAATGATAACAATAATAATAACAATAGTAATAACAGTAACAATAACAATAATAATAACAACAATAATAACAATAATAATAATAACAATAATAATAACAATAGTAATAACAATAGTAATAACAGTAACAATAACAATAATAATAACAACAATAATAACAATAATAATAACAGTAATAACAATGATAATAACAATAATAATAACAATAGTAATAACAATAATAATAACAATAGTAATAACAATAATAATAATAACAATAATAATAACAGTAATAATAACAATAATAATAACAATGATAATAACAGTAATAATAACAACAATAATAACAATAATAATAACAATAATAATAACAGTAATAATAACAGTAATAACAATGATAATAACAATAATAATAACAATAGTAATAACAATAATAATAACAATAGTAATAACAATAATAATAATAACAATAATAATAACAGTAATAATAACAATAATAATAACAATAATAATAACAGTAATAATAACAGTAATAATAACAATAATAATAACAGTAATAATAACAATAATAATAACAATAATAATAACAGTAATAATAACAACAATAATAACAGTAATAATAACAATAATAATAACAATAATAATAACAATGATAATAACAGTAATAATAACAACAATAATAACAATAATAATAACAATAATAATAACAGTAATAATAACAGTAATAACAATGATAATAACAATAATAATAACAATAATAATAATAATAATAATAGTAATAACAGTAATAATAATAATAATAATAACAGTAATAATAACAATAATAATAATAATAACAATAATAATAACAATAATAATAACAATAATAATAATAATAATAATAATAACAACAACAACAATAATAATAACAGTAATAATAACAATAATAATAACAACAATAATAACAATAATAATAACAATAATAATAACAGTAATAATAACAATAATAATAACAACAATAATAACAATAATAATAACAGTAATAATAACAACAATAATAACAATAATAATAACAATAATAATAACAATGATAATAACAATAGTAATAACAATAATAACAACAATAGTGATAACAATAATAATAATAACAATAATAATAACAACAATAATAACAATAATAACAAAAGTAATAATAACAACAATAATAACAGCAATAATAACAGTAATAACAATGATAATAACAATAATAATAACAATAATAATAACAGTAATAATAACAGTAATAATAACAATAATAATAACAATAATAATAACAGTAATAATAACAATAATAATAATAATAACAATAGTAATAACAGTAATAATAATAATAATAATAACAGTAATAATAACAATAATAATAACAATAATAATAACAATAATAATAACAATAGTAATAACAGTAACAATAACAATAATAATAACAACAATAATAACAATAATAATAACAGTAATAATAACAACAATAATAACAATAATAATAACAATAATAATAATAACAATAATAATAACAATAATAATAACAGTAATAATAACAGTAATAATAACAATGATAATAACAATAGTAATAACAATAATAGTAACAATAATAATAACGATGATTATAACAATAATAATAACAATAATAATAACAATAATAATAACAGTAATAATAACAGTAATAATAACAATGATAATAACAATAGTAATAACAATAATAGTAACAATAATAATAACGATGATTATAACAATAATAATAACAATAATAATAACAATAATAATAACAGTAATAATAACAGTAATAATAACAATGATAATAACAATAGTAATAACAATAATAGTAACAATAATAATAACGATGATTATAACAATAATAATAACAATAATAATAACAATAATAATAACAATAATAATAACAATACTTACTTATTTAGATACTTAGATGGCCCGTCTTCACTGCACGTGCGGGCTCCAGCATCTCTTCCACTCGTTTCGTTCCCTCGCCATTGTCATCCAAGATGTTCTCAAGCTTCATGAGTGACGTAGAAGAGGTCCTTGAACCATATCCAGCTGAGCTCTCAGCTGGTCCATCCGTGTAGCGAACACGTCACCCCATCTCGTTGGCGGTCTCCCTCGAGGGAGTTTAGCATCTTTTCGGATCAGCTCTAGCGTTCTTTTAGTCCATCTATCATCATGATGTGATAGGTACATCTATGTTTTGCCTTCGATACATAGTCCGCTGAGTTGCGAAGACGGGACATTCCTCTTAAGTCGGAGCTACAAAGACCGGCTAGGTGTTGTGTGCGCGGGTTAAACTTCAGGAGACATCTCTCAAGGGCTCTGTGGGTAGTAAGTAGCTTCCTAGACGTGGAAAGCTGGAAAGACTGTCGAGTCGAACAGATGGGCACGAAGATCTTGGTCCGTCAGTTGGTCCGTAGCTTCCCTGACGGCTGCGATTGCTGCCCATGCTGCTCTCATTCTTCTATTCAGTTCTTCCTTCAAGTCGTTTTCCATGTTCATAGAATGTCCGAGGTATACGTATGACGAAGTTTCAGTAGTCAGAAGGAACGGGTCCTTGAGGAGTTTCTGGCTAGGTTGCGTCCTGACATTCGCTACTACGTCAGGTTAGACAACCCCTTGACGTTCGAGCAAGCGGTAGCGAAGGCCCAAATGGTTTGAGCAACTGTTAGCCGAGGTCACAGCTGACCGCTTGATCAACTCAGTTGGCGCCCCACGCACCATAGAAGTGAAGGCGGTGGCAGCTGAACCGCTGCGGACGAACTATGGAGAACGTAGGTATGTACGCAAGAGTTTGTCTCGCACGAACCGACCACGATTCCTTCAGCAGCCAGCACCAGCAAGGAATCACCAGCATGGTATTCCCGACCGTCGACTTATTCCTAGTCGTTCGAACTGTTTCAACTGTGGAGGAGTTAGTCACCACACTCGACAGTGCCCATCGCTGACAGTCCAGTTGTCAGCTTTAGGTAGGCGTCAGTCTAGCCTTCGTGGTTCCTTACCGTTTTATGATCGCCAGCGACTTTCTTCTTCCTCTGTTAATGCTGTGTATCCCGATTCTGACCCTCTTTCTCAAGAACATTCGCAGGCCCGTGAACAAATTAACGCGCTTTCTATATATCTGCGGGATTCGCAAGCTGCTTATGAGCAATCTGAGGCGCGAGTCTCAGCACTCGTGAAACGAAATGAAGAGCTAGCAAGCTCCGCTTTTGGTCAACCTTCTCAATCTTCTCTACAATCTCCTCATAATTTACCAGAGGTTCGTTTATTACTAGCTTGCTCGTTGATTCTTCGTTGTGTACCTCAACTGATGCTGTTTGTGTTGATTTACCTTTTTGGCTCTTAACGCTTGCAACTTTAATCTTGTTACGATGTGTTATGATCGTGTCCCCACTGGATTTTGCCTGGGGGTTTCGCTTGCTCTCGTCCTTTTGGGGGCCGTTCGTGTGGTCAATGGGTTAGTAGTAACTATAGGCCGTATTTTCTTGAGGGTAGTGGCATGGCTACAACAACGCACCTTTGTCCCGATAGAAGTCTTGGCTATTGCTAATAGAGACCAGTTCTTTGTTACACAGATTCCAGTTAGAGTTAATGGGGTTCTCATCCTAGTATTAATAGATACTGGCACCGCCATTACTATAACTTGTAGGGATACGGCGACTTTACTGGAGGTGCCCGCGTTGGGACAGCGATATACCGTGCGCAATAGGCATGGCAGGTGTGCCTGTTAAGATTAGCGGTCGCGCTGATTTCCGATTTGAGGTTGGTTCGCTCAAGCTATGTCTCGCATGCTGGTGGTCTTGGAAGCCAACTGCTTGGCGTACCTAGACGACATTGTCGTCTTTGACAAGGACTTCCCGAGCCATTTTACCTCCCTTAGGAAGGTCCTTCATCGCTTTCGTTTATATAACATAAAGGTTTCAGGCAAGAAGCTGGCAGAAATTGCGATTTCAAATCCAAGAAACAGAATCCAAGTTTTCTTTCTTTGGTCATGAGATATTGGACAATTCCTATAGTCCCGCCGACCGCAACTCGACAGCGATTCGAGAGTTTCCCAAACACGATCAAAGAAGCTAAGGCCTGTATTGGCATGACGAATTTCTTCCGCAAATTTATAGCGAATTTCTCTTTAATCGCCGCACCCCTGTACGCATTTTTAAAAGACAAGGCCAAGTTTGACTGGGGAACGGAACAGGAGGAATCCTTCCTCTGCTTGAGAGAGTGTCTCTCGCCCAACCCTTGCTTAGCCGTTCTCCGCGATGATGAGTTTTATTTGCACTCTGATGATAGTCAGGCAACCGTCGGAGCTGCCTTATTCCAAAAGCAGACCCAGGAAGGGGGCCATTAGTTGTTGTAGGCTACTTCAGTAAAGCCTTATCCGATTCTCAGCGCAAGTGGAGTCCCACTCGTATCGAACTATTTGCCATTATAAGCGCACTTCGGTTCTTTCGCGCAACCATATACGGCAATCAAACAACAATTCTTTCGGATCACAGACCACTCACGTTTCTGATGAAACATGACCATACCCACGATAACTTAGCCCGATGGGTAGTTGAGCTCCACAGTTACGATGTCTCAATCGAGTACCTTAAGAGGTCCTCGAAGTCGAACGTGGTTGCAGACGCCTTCTCTCGCGTCGCAAATAGCCAGGTCCGTTTCTCGGACGACTCTCCGTAGTCCGATGACATCATAAAATTCCCTGTGAGTATCAATGTGTGTAGGGTGAGGATCTACTCATTCAGATCTCCGGTAGTTTTCGCAGGGAGTTCAGTAAACATTCGTCTTTACGATGCTTTAGTTGAGCAGAAATCCGACCTCATGTGTTCAGCGATAATGACATTGATTGAAACGCAGAGGTTCCCTGATCACCTTTCGGATACCGAAAAACCTGCCCTTCTAGCACTCGCTGAGAAAGTGCACTATTCGGAACAACGGATGTCTCTACGTCAGTGGAGCGTCTCGTGCTTCTGAGACGCGATTCAAGCGCTTGGTAGTACCAAAAAAGTTGAGTGAGCCTATATTCTTGGCACTTCATGCTAGTCCTTCGGGAGGTGGGCACTTTCACTGGCGCAAAACGCTAGCCAGGATTTCGTGGAAATACTTTTGGCCGCACATGGCAGAAGATATTTTTGCCCTGATCCGCTCTTGTGTGCCTTGTCAGCGTAAGAGAACGCAGCAAATGAACCGGGAGCGTCTCCTTCCGGTCATCAGCGGCGCAGTTTTTGACAAGGTGTATGTCGAGCACTGTATGGGCCGTTGCATACCACAGAATCTGGCAACAAGTACATTTTAGCATTGATCGATCATTTTACTAAGTTCGTGATCGCAGCTCCGCTACCCGACTGTTCAGCAGTCACAGTAGCACATGCAATAATGACCGAATGCATTCTGAAGTTTGGCGTAATGACACAACTCGTCTCTGATAACGCCTCCTACTTTAAAGGAGAGGTAGTTTCCGAGATAGGTAAGCTGCTGCAGATCAGCCGGTACTATACCCCCCCCCCCCCCCCCCTTACCACCATGAGGATAATGGCGCGTGCGAACGGGTCTTCGCCACGTTCTATCCGATGCTTCGCACATATATTAGCGATAATCATTCGGATTGGGACAAATATGTGGCGGCATGTGCCTTCATGTATAATACTAGTGTACACTCGAATACGGGTAACACTCCCTTTTTCCTGATGTATGAGAGGGATCCAGTTTTCAATATAGATTTATTGATCCAACACGATTTGCAGTGCCATGCCCCTGGAGATAGTGAAGCTCGCGTCTATATAGAGAATCTCTTATCTACCCTACGCGCAGCCTGGAGGGCAGCAGCAACTCATAACGAGCGTCAAAGTCGCAAGTTCAACATCACTACGATCAGTCCCACTTGGGTCCTCTCGAAGTAAAGGTTTTTGATCGCGTCTTTTACGCGATTGCATGCTCTACATGCCCCATTAGGGCTTTCTCACAAGCTGTCCAACTCCTGGCTGGGCCAATTTCGGGTTATAGAGGTGATCCCCCGTACCTCACCATTACCAGCATTTCGTCCCCTCAGTCCGCGCCTAGGAAAGTTCACATGAATCAAGTCAAGAGATGTTTCGAACTGTCCGGACCGGTGTTCTCCTCCCCGTGGCTTCCCGTGGAGGAGGGCCTTGCGCTGGGAGTGGCTCAAGCTGTTGAACAAGATGTGTGCGGTTACAAACATGGGCTAGTAGCGAAGCCCGAGCAATCCGTTGATATGGTCACACATACCTATGACACTCGTTTCAGATCTCGACGAACTTCGGTTTGGGCGCGTACTTGGGCCTTCCAGTCACGACAGCTTTTCTCCCCTTTTTCTCTACACTCACTTCTCTTTTTCGGTCATGATCTCTCCTACTTCTTTTTGATGATGCCGCAATTAAAATCCTTCAGTCTACTGCTTCGCGTTTTGTTCACGGTTTCATGAGTTGTTTTTTGGTTGCGGTACATTACTCGCCTGTTTATTTTCAGATAAGTTTGGGTAAACCCGACAATACTAGTGACTGTATATATTGGCGGTAATGTATTCTGACGGCTAATGTATTCCTGGGCCGTCCTGAGAGGCGCACCCCCGCAAGGGGGCCTGGAGCGTCATCGTCTTGTAGTCGGGATCAGGCCGAACCAAGTACAACTTCGCCTCGCCGAGATCCGGCCGAAGCTGAGATCAGTCCTTTATCACTTTTTTCTTCTTCCTCTCTTGTCAGCCGGGAACCAGCCGATTCTAAGTCTAGTGAATATCTTAGCCGGGATCCGGCAGCTTCCAAGTCTAGTGTATATCTTAGCTGGGATCCGGCAGATTCCAGGGTCTAGTGTTCCCTTTGGCCGCAAGTCGGTCGACGGCCACTCTGTTCTTTCTCATAGCCGGGTTGCGGCAGATATCGAGGCTAGTTCGTCGTCGACCCAGGACCTTTCTAAATCTCAGTACAGGTTTTTCTGGGAGTCCTCCGTAGGTGAAGCGATGTTGACATCTCACCCAGCTTCGTCCTCCTCTCCCGACTCTATGACAAGGGACATGCACTGCTCTACCCCCCCACCGAATTTTAGCCGGGATCCGGCGGACGTTCAGACTAGTGCAGCTGTAAGTGTCGATTCTACGATTCTCTCCTCAGGCGATAACCCGGTACGTCTTACTGCGTCTATGGAAAACCTCTCCATTACTCCTAAAGCATCCCAAGTTTCCTCGGCCCGCGCCGCCACTTCGGGTGAAGTCGACGTTGCGTCTTCTTGTTCTAGCAGTAGTTCCCCAGTCCTAACGAAGCGAGTTAAACGCACCTTCCGTAGTGGCTTTCCGTCACTTTCGAGTTCCTTCCCGTCGCCTCCACCAAGTCCATCCAAACCGTAGGCGGCCGCGTCTCTCAGTCATGACGATACCAGTTCGGCCAGTCTTTCAGAAGGGTCATTAGCATTCGGTGGTTCATCACAATCATTCTGTAACGAAGACGCTTCTTCCCCTAAAGGTTACGGTAGGGAACGGGATCGTGGTGCCGCGAGACGCCTGGCGCGACGTGAGCAGTCCCCAGTTCGTGACGAAGAGTTCTTACCCCGACCGGTACGCGTACCAAGCGAGACACCAATTGGCTTTCACCATTATTTGAAGCACTTGCATCCATGGGAGAAGTTCGTTAACCCGCGTCCCGTCCATATTCTCCGTAGCCCCTTTCTACCCTTAGATCTCCGGGTGACGGCGGAAATTTATCCGCACTCCTCCTTCTGGCTACTCTAAGCTGAGCCTCAACCGGACGTTGTTCCCCTTAATCTCGATACCGGAGGACAGAGTATCTCCGGCAATTCTCTTGATAGAAGTACAGCATTTAGAGAATACGATCGCGTTTCGCCAGCGTTCCTCACACATTATCCAGGAAGTGTTAGCGGGCTCACATTCAGATGTTGACGTCGAATCGGTAGAGAAGACTCCTTCGGGTCGTCACGATACTGTAACTCTACCGCCTATTTTTGATCGCATTAGACCTGTCCTCTACCAAGTAGTTTCAACAGGATGGGGTTCCGGCGTTATCCTCGAAGCTGAAGACCTCTTCACCGTAGGGCGCGATCGTCGCGATTTGCATTGCATAATCCTTGATCAGCATGCCGTCAATGTTCTTAGCTCGTATAGGGGATTTGATAAGTCCATGGTCTCAGTTAAGGATTATGTGTAGGTCTATGACGTGAAACCCAGTCGTCAGGCCCTCAGCAACCTTAGCGCTGCTTTGGCACAGTCCCGCATTCCTCGTACGACGGCGCTCGAGAACAACTCGGCCTACTTCTTTGGAGCAGCTCGTTTCGTGTTTGCGTCTCCCGATACCCTTCAATACCCTGTCTACGGACTTGTTCTAGGTCTTATTCACCGCAGGAATCGCGTGACCCACCTTCGGGCAGTATTCGAAGGCGTGCCGGATGCAGTTTCCTTCACGCCTACTATTTGCGACTTTCGTCTCGATGAAGCGCACGAGGATCAGTCCCTCTCGGCCAGGACGCGATACAATGTCTCCTCAGCAATGAGGTTTTCGGGACCCCTGCGTGTGAGCACGTTCGTCGTTTTCTCCCGATGCACCCAGGAGAGGCTATCGTACCCCTGCGGGCGTTACGCCCAACCCAAGAAGACGAGCAGTGGCTTGCCGACAGAGCGGGGTCTTTTGAAAATTACCGTCGTTTCCCGGACTTAGCCAAGCGGCAAATGGCCCGGACCTTCAACGTAGTCTGTTCGGCTTTATCGGCAATAAGCATTATGTACGATGATCAGCAGACGCACTGGGTGACTGCAACGATACCCAGTTTTCAGATCTTCCCATTGCGCGTCCATTTCGTCCTCACGGACATGGCAACCTAAGCTGGATGGGCTGGTAGCCGGCCAGTAGCCATGTGGACAGTCGGAATACTCTCACGCGCGGTACAGTCAGACGAGCAGACTTGGACTCGCAGTCCAAGAATTTGAGGGTAGTAGTCGATATTAGCGGTTGGCACAATGGGTCAGTGGAACGTCTCGCCCACGAACACGGTCGCCCCATTGACAAGGGCATCTTCCTCGACTTCGCGGTCCGTCTGACAAAGGCATCGGCTGCTGCAAACCCCGTAGACGAGCACATTTCGAGAATGCGCTTGATAGATAACTTCGCGCGAGGATAGGTAGCCCTCGCCATCATGGATTGAGTATATGGTTCTTCCGCCCTCGGTTGCCTTAATCACGGAGAAGGGCCGGCGGGCCCGATAGCTCAGGACACGGTTGTCACGATAGATGGTCGCGACGTCACTCTCTCCACGGAGCAACGCGAAGCCATAGCATTGGGGGTCGGTGGCATCCCCATTACTGCGATCCAGGCGGCTTTCGGTACGAGACGGTCGTTGGTGCAATTATTGCTGCTCGATAGGCAACAGGAGGTGCCCCCATCCTGGCAACAGCAAGCACCAACGCGGCTGTGGCCCAGTTCGCTCAGACAATGTTATCGCTTTCGGCTTATAGGGATCTGGATGTGTTACGGTTTGTGGCGGAATCAGCAGCTCAGGAGAATCTTACAACTACATCAGTCGATCTGAATAGGATTCTCATGTCGTTAGGAGAGACCTACGCCGAGGTCCTTTCTGACGCAGAGAGGAGTATGTGTGATCGTTTTACAGCTGGGCGTAGGGTCTTAGAGCAATACATCAATGACCCCGAACTTGCTCTCCATATGACTGAGGAAGATAAAGAGGAATATGCTGTGGCAGAGCGGCATGTTTCTCGGACGCTGGAGCAGATGATCCTGCTTATGCTCAAGTTCCGTCCCCACCACGTGCTATGTATAACAACTCCGTCTCTCCTGAACAACATGGGTACGGAACATGGTGCCTTCGCCGGATGTAGTGGTCGATTTAAAGTCCTCATAGGCGACGAAGCGTCATCGTGAATCGAGTCCGGCCATCTACGGAGCTCGCAGCATCATGTCGGTATTGTGGTCGGCAGGCGCGGTTCCAGTAGCCCCTTTGCTTCGTACGTATAGGGCCCTTCTTAATGGGCTTCCCAATAGGGTCGCTTACGAGGGCGCGCTTGTAAGCCGCTTAGGGCCGGAAAGCAGTACACTACTTCTAGACACTTACATTTCCGACTCCAACTATTCCCTTTATGTTCATCAACATGGATGGTCAATCCGAACGCGCGGCCAATATGTCCCATTACAACAGTACGGAGGCGGAGGTATATCTGGAGCTTTCGCGCCGAGGTCTGACACCAGCCCAGCTCTGTATCATAATGTTTTATCGCGAACAGTATCGCCGGTTAGAGCGGGCAGCAGATGAACTAGGTGTGGAGCCAGCCACAGTCGACTCCGCCCAAGGAAGAGAATAAGAGGTGGTCCCCCTCTTAACCACCCGAACACATGTCGCGCCAGGATCTGCCAAATTCCTCGACGAGTATAGGCGTATGAACGTAGCCATATCTCGGTGTCGCCAAGGCCAGTTCATCTTCCGACACGTTCGTTCCCTTCGCCCCGTTCCTTTCTGGGGTCGTGTGATCAGTTGGGCTTACTAAGGACACATCTCAGTTGGGCTTACTAAGACTCAGCTTACTAAGGACACATCTCAGATCAGTTGCCCTAACCTACCCCCTTCAATTTTAAGCTATCATTCGAAACTGCTCCTCCAAAAATCCATACAGTACTAATTCCAAAGTTATGGCCTTCAAGTCCCTGCCCTTTACAGCTGGTTTGAGCGCAGCCATTTGTGAATAAACAAACAACTAAATCCAGTCTGCAGAGACAGTCCATAGTAACAGTGGCAGTTCTGTGTGCTTTAATCTGACATTTATCTAAACAAACGTGGTAGTACGGGTATTAGAAAAGTGAAGGAAGCGATGCGCAGACGTCAACCAAGAGTTTTCCATGCTTCTTGCCAGGTGACTGCATTGTGTCGAAGGTCGATCAATTAGACCTTCGTCGCACCGCGACCAAGAAATTGCAGTGTTGCAACGGTTTTGAAGTCTATTCAGGTTACGAGAGGTGCGATAGAAATGGAATGTGCTTTCTGCATATGTTCTTCGATAAAATCTTTTCGTATCTTCGTTTTACATCTTCTGCAGTGAAATTTTCTGAACAAACTGACAACAATACCGCGTACACGCATACTCAAGAACAAGAAATAACGCCCTGCTCCCAAGAAAATAAAGAAGTGCATGGTCGTCTGTATGTTAGAGACATATCTGGTTGAACCTGGAGTTAGTTCTCATTTTCAGATCTGAGTAATAATAGGAACCTGCATACCTGGCACAAGTTCACGACCAATTTTCATGGAATGGCTGTTACCGCTTTCTGATTCTACTGCTGTTTTCTTCATTGCTGGAAAGTTCCTCCAAAGCTGCGCGTTCTGGAATTTGGCAGTTAGTTTAAACGCGACGCATCACGATTTTGACGTGACGAATCCACAAGGAAAAAGTAGGGTTCGGATAGTAGGCTGCGAACCCAGCTTGATTCCGCTCATTTTGCCTAGCCATCTTTAAAAAAAAAACGCTGTTTTTCTTCCAAGATGATTAGGGAAACGATTTCAGCTGCAACGTCCCACATTTATATATTTGTACGCATCCGCGAGCGAGCGGTCGAAGATTGGTGATGTCTTCTCAGTAGCCTATTCAAAAAAAAAAAAAAAAAAAAAAAACAAATGAATAGGCTGCTAAGGGAACCGGAAAATGTATATAGAGGCGCGTTCTAACATACCTTGTAAGAAACAAACCGGTTCCCACGCCCTCTTTTTAGGAAAAGATAAGCGGAACCACTCTGAGTTCCGCAATCTTCTATCTGAACTCTACGTTTTCGCTGTAGGTTCCAGATCGCGTCGTGATCGTAACACTCTGTCTTTAAACGGTGTCGATAAAAAAAGATGTTTGACCATTGAAAATGTTCAGAAATACAGACATAAGTAGAGGGACTTTTTATATCGAGGAGAAAAACCAAAAACAACTACAAAAATCTCCACAACTGTAACGAATTACGTAATTCACTGTCACGTCGCCGCCTACGGTGGGATAAGCGCTCCTCTTCAGAATCTGAGGAATCCGAAGAATCTTCTGAGATTGCTGTTAGCTTTGGTGTCGAGAAAACCCTTTCATCTGAGCCTAATGCTATCATTTGTTTTTAGCATCATGAATACTGAAAAAAGGATACCCTTAGCTAAAGAAAAAAAAACAAACAAGGACAAATGATGGACACAAGAATAGCAGGCGCTCTCATCTGACACATGGGACAGAGCAATCGGCTAGTTTTCTTGAAAACAACGGTAGCTTTTCAATAGCATTACTGTTGAGATCGAAAACAACAAATTGACCATCCGAAGTACCACAAAATAAATAGGAGCCAGCAACGAAAAGCTTTTGTAAGGATTGAACGCTAAAAAAGCACATGCATATCGCACCTATCGAGGTCAAAACATGCTCTGTGATTTGTTGTGAAGGTCCGAAGCATCTTGAAGATGAGTGTGCCCACCATTTTCATATCATAGCAGAGAATTTCATCAGACTGAAATAAGATTTCTGTCGATGGATGAACACTGATGCTGAGGCCAGTTCTCGTATTACAGAATAAATAGAAAGGAAAGAAAAGTAGAAACATTACAAAATAACGCAAAGAGAGGCAATGCGTAGAGATAGAATCCAGTTCTCATCAGATCACAGTTTGCATTATTTCAAGACTACAAACTTTGCGTGGAGCAACAAACATCCGCTGCCTTTCGGAAGAGTAGTGCATGTTGGTGATCCCTAGAGTTTCTGTTGAAAACATCCATTCCAACGAATTGGTTCGATCCGAGTAGAATCCCACTGGAAAGTTACCAATTTGCTCTTAATGATGAGGGCTGTATCGATGTAAGAATAAACAAAAAATTATGATGTTAATATGAAAATCTAAAGAGGGCAAGGAGAGTACGATGAACGAAGGAAAGAGATATAGCGTAAATATAGTAGGCGAAGATTATGAATCAGCGAAAACATGCCCGTAGAGCTGTCCGCAGAGTTCATGAAAGTAATAACGACGCGCGTTCGCTTCAGTACCAGGTGATTGTCGACCGAACGCTGTTATGCCATAAGACTAGTTCGGTTATCGCCTACTGTTAGTTATGCAAACATGCGACGCCATCGCTTCTCAGAATTCTGTTGGAGCGTACGCGAGTAGCTACGAATAACTGCTCGAGCAGACCGTCCTGATAAATTTGGTAGAGAGGAGAAATGGCAAGGTCGTGAAGGAAAAGTGACATTTCTATTACAACAAGCAAGACCAACAACATTAAATAAATAGCTTTAAAAAAACCAACAATCCTCTTTACAGCAGTAATAAACGGCGCTGTGTACCATTAGTATGTAGGGCTGAAACTTACCACTGCCATCGTACGTTGCAGCAATATACATCCCCGCAAACGACTTATTCATGACAATCATGACACCACCGACTTTTGACCACCGGTACATTTTTCTGAAGTTTTTTCTTTTTTTTCTCGTTGCGCTTCGCCGTTTAGGTAGCTCAAGTGATGAAATGTGTACACCAACCCCAAGTCTTTCTCGATGTATGTTGCCTGCCCGGTCGACTAGTGTCCCATATACGAATGCAGGCATCATAACCACAGTAAAACTGTTCGAGAAAGCCGTTCGAGAAAGCAAGAGAATACGCTGCGGTTACGGATCCACCGGCGTCAGATTGGTGCGCCGGCACCAGATACGTATAGAAGAAGGTGTGACGGGTTCACAGGGCCAGATGCCTATAGAAGAAGGTGTGACGGGTCCACCGGCGTCAGATACCTATAGAAGCGAGTGCGACGGGTCCACCGGCGCCAGATACCTGTAGAAGGGGTTGCGACGGGTCCGCCGACGTCAGATTGGTGAGCCAGCGCATACACCTATAGGAACGAGTGCGACGGGTCCACCAGGGCCAGATACCTATAGAAGCGAGTGCGACGGGTCCACCGGCATCGGATTGGTGCGCCAGCGCCAGATAGCCATAAAATGAGGTGCAACGGGTTCACCGGCATCGAGAGTGGAAACATACATGTAAACGGCTGCTTGAATAGTAGCGAATAGTTTACATGATCTGACGTAGAACGTTATCTTTATCAGTAGGATGATGTCTTTCACGTCATTTTACGTCAAAACATCATTCTTTGATAACTGTTGAGGGGAAACAGCAGGAAAACTCATATTTCGAGTAATACTTTTAAATTATGTCTATAATATATTGCTAAGGAGTATTTGAAGCTGAAGTTTGAATACTCTCAAAATGCAGAACTAACGCGTTTGGAAAGGGAACTATGAAATCTTTCATCTTTATTTATAGTGAAAAAGAAAGAAGAAAACGTTATTAAAAAGCAGAATTCTGATTTTAGTCACTACTATTAATTTTTGATTAGTCTGGATTAATTGATGAGTGAAGGCGAGCGAAGGGAACACCACAAAAAAAGTCTGAAGTCCGGCTTTAGCCGAACGCTCAGACTGATACATAATAATCCAAGACATGCAACAAAAAGAATCCAGTAAATGTCAGAATTCAAACCAGTTCACTGTTTTTGAGAAGAATAACGGACCAGAATATACCACAAGTTCTGAACAGCGAGAAAAAAGCGAATCAGTGAAATTTCGTTATGAGAGGTAGATACCAGCGCTAGTAGTAGCAAAGTACATAGTAGTAAAAATGTATCAGTATTACGTGCACAGATAGCCAGCCACACCTTGACTACTACACTACCACTGAAAGAAGTGCTGTCAATAACATCCTCGAGTTATAACGCGCATAACATTGGAAAATTGGGATCATAGGTGCAATAAGGAGAAGCCAGACCCTCCTCAGGTGAAGGAGGTTTAGCTCATGGGATGCAGCTCAAGTGAAGGGCGTCCTTTCGCCAACCTTCTAAAAGTGAAGGGGGTAATTTCGCCAACCGTTTAGAAGTGAAAGGGGTCAGAGCACGGGCTCCGACTATTGCATCTATCATTGGGATTAAAAAGAAATGAAAAAAAAATTATAATAGACCATGCCAAAACAAGCCAACAAGACCTATCATGTTAGGAAGTTAACAAGAAATCTGGATGAACAAAAATCAGAGATATACGACCCTTATTTCCTATTTTATTTCATGGTTTTGGGATAAATGTACGTGGGAGGGACGGGCACATACTGCACCCTTATTTCAGGAAGCAAATAACTAAGTCAGTCATCAAGGGGCCTAAGCATTAGTCATAGAGGAAATGCAAGCTAAGGTTACTAAGCGGAAAAAGAAAGATACAACTTCCAGAAATAAGGGCGCAGTTTAGTTCCCCCTCCCCCCCCCAAAAAAAAAAAAAAACACTTTCCCCATGCGCATGACTTGTGGTAGCTTCATAGTTCTCGGATAGAAAAGAAAAACCAAGAGAAAATTTAAAAACCTGCACAGAGCTAGCTACTAACATCAATAACAGACTTTTATCTGGGTTATTTCGGTTCAGCACCTTCAACAAAGCGATCTGATAAACTGCAACTAATGCTACTACCAAAACTTTTTCTCCATTTAATGAGCTGAAACATGCCATAGGCTGAGGTTCCCACGAGAAACTTTAGGCGAATACTACATCCTACTATCTTGATATGTATCTCGATATATCTATAGGAGAATTTTTTAATGCAAATTCTTCTAGGACGACAATGATAACCTTTCTTGGGAGCGTGCTTAACTAAGATTACCATATTTAAGTCACAAGATAGTCTACATCGCCTTGTTTGAGTTTACGATTATTTAAAGATCGGCCTGATGGTAGGGATTTCATTTCATCGGCATAAGGTATTCACTCTTTGGCGCCTCTAGCGAATTCTGAAACGTCGGAGCATTAGCTGCATGAAAATACTTCAACACATTAATTCGCCAATATTGACGCAACTACTGCAATTATGCACTTCTTAACATTCAGTGAGTACATCAAAAAGATTTTCTTTCATGACTTATGCTCAAGTGTTAAGAGAATAGAAAACATCAGTTTCTTAAACGACGCAAGTTCTTACACCTATGGGATTGATGAAATGAAACCGTATAAAATAAATCATTGATGAAAAATACTTGTTAAAAAAACTACTAATATTATGTACATATCCATATCAATATGCTTTAATTCATTAAAATTATGGGCGAAAAATGCTCCCTCCACGTGCAAAATGCCATGGACTGATGCGTGAGATTCTACGGATTCCAATTCCTTAATCCGTGGGATATATTTCGCGGTTTCAATTTGATATTTGCAAAAGCCTTCTTGAGTCTTATCTACAACTGGTAGGCCACTGAACTTGGAGCGCCTTACACACACATTAAGTTGTTAAAACTTTAAAACAAGTTATAGTTCCGTTGAAAGTTTTAAAGCGACAGCCGCGACTATCTGCGACCACAATGTCGGGGAACTGATTAAGAAAGCTTGTGATGGGGAGCTTTTCAAAAAGTCTATCTACAACCTATCAAGGCATACAAACATGCAAGTTAGCTGATTAAACAAGCTGACAACATAGTACAGGGCACTAAAATATAGCTGGGTCAAAACGACATGAAGCACGGACCGTTCCGCAAGCGGCCGCGCTCGGAAGCGGTGCGGTGGAGACAGCGGTTGGAATCGAGAAGGGACCATGGCGAACTGCAGAGGTGCGTGGCGATAGCGTGGGCCCTTACACGATCCCAACCGCTACGCTCCACCGCTCCGCTTTGAGCGCAACCGCTTGCGCAAATGTCCGTGTTTCATGTCGTTTTGACCCTACTATACACTACGGTGGCAGATTTTGTGTCCGCGGCCAGGGTCGCGTTAGGCCACATTGCAACAGAGTAGCCTCGGCGCAGGCTTTTACTACTTACAATTCGCAATTGTGAAGACATGTAAAGCGTTGTCCTTGCTTCATTTTCTGTCATTTCTTCGATGTCGTTCTTTCCAACAGTCTTGCATCACTTTTGTTACGCTGCTGCTCCTTTTCAAGCTTACTGCTACGTTGTTTATATTAAAGAGATGTGTTTCTTCTACAAACTGTTGCCTATATTTAAAAGCATCAAAAAGGAAAGTGTTTCGTGGAACTCACAGAGATGCTGAAATTAAACACGTACAATCAGGAAGCCTGTTTTCGGCTCGTCAATAAGAACGTTACTGTGCTTCAACACAAGTTCCTCTGGAAAGGTCTTCATTTGAACTGCAAGAAACAGTCGCTGATGTTCACTCGGAACACCAATCAGAAGGTAATCGATGCGAAGCGATGTGCACACTCAGAAAGCTGCACGGGATTAAAGTGTGAGCATGTAAGCACAACTGACGAAATTCCCGAGTTAGCAAAAGGAAACAAGTATCCAGGAATAACGTTGCATAGAAAGTTCCGGGGGAACTGGCTGCGGTTGTTTCTATCTGAGTAGTGGTTGCCTTTTCTACTGCATCTATCACGTTCCAGCAGAGAAAGACATCTACGAAATCTTTGGATGTCAGGCATGGAAGGAAACAGTCGAACTGGATATCCAATCAGAGCTTATTAATGGCAAAAAGACAGTATTAACAATCTTCCTACAACCAACCGTGTCAAAACGCCACGATCATATGATAATCACGCTCAGTTCTCTTGCAGTTCCTCCCATGCCGGCACTTCATACATCGTTCATCTCCAACGGCAAGGATGTTGCCTTGTGGAATAAGGGAACTTCTTTACCACTGCAATGCTCCTCACTCATGACGGAGTCTCCAATACGAAGTCTCGCACACTTGCAACTGTCAGCTAGCGGAAAATCGGATCCGATGTAACTGTGCAGACTTCAATATCACCTCGGTGTTTTACGACGAAATCGAGAACCGACTGCCTGTTCGCCGACCATGGATCTCGTTCGAAGCAGTTCGCGACACTGAAGTAATCGCAAAAATCCCTACGCTGGTCACCGCCGAGCTCCTGGTGACATTCAAAAGGGATGTCACTGCGGCAATCGAGGAGGTAACAGATCCAACTCGCACGATTTCCAACACAATAGCTCAAGGATGCCACCACTGCACCCGAAGAGCAATTTCGAATGTGACTTGCACAAGTACCAACCAAGCAGCGAGACCCGCCATTCGCTGTGACGACAAACATTTCACGATTCCATGTTCTCCCGAAGGAACCACTCTAAATCACGTCACAAATCAGGTTCACTCACACGCAAGTCCGACTGAAGCTGAAATGCACGGTTTCGTGTGGCACCAGGGAAACAAGCTTCGAGATTACTCGAATCCTGCAATGAGTCCGCACGATCCAGGAGACAGTGAGGAGAATCATCGACGGAGAAAGCACTGTCCACGACGAAATTGTGTTTCCGGATATAGTCCACATAACTGACACGCTACTTAACTGCACCCTTATTGGCGTCCGAGGGCCTAAGCAATAGTCTGAGAGGATCCATGATATGTAAGCTAAAGTTACAAAGCGAACAGAAGAAGATATAGCTTCCAGAAATAAGGGAGCCGTTGAGTGCCCCCTCTCCAACTACCTTTTCCCCGCCCAGTTTTTCTACATTTTATCCTGTTCTGTGTACACTTGATGAACGAGTAGTAGCATAAAGATTCCGTGACTTGTTCGCTGGTGGGTAGATCAACGATCGTTCTGCGTGGAGATCGTTGCGATCACGTGTACTTCATTTATCTGCAGGATTTTTCCCGCTTATACGCTCAGTAAATGTAAAGTAAATATGCAGTGTATGACGCAGAAAGACATTCAATTCAACAATTTGTTTTTGATTTGAATTCCGGCAGTAGTTCTTGGCATTCTCCTTGTGTATTTTTTTTGCTCATGATGAAGGAGAATATTTCAGTCGTGTAGGAAGTTTCCAGATTGCAAGGGTATTTTGCTAAAAGATTTCAAGCACTCTACATTATACACTTAATGGTGTTGGCTAGTCCAGATATCTTGAATTCAACAGAGGCTATGCAAAACATTCACTCTATTTTGCGCAATTTCCGACAGTTTTTGTGAACGGTTACATACCGTTATATAAGAGTGTAGTGCTAGTAGACCGTCTTAGAGGTTTCTAACATCAAGAAGGATTGAGCTTACACATGTGCTTCACTAGACCGGCAGTGCCCTCAGGGAGGTGTCGCATAGAAACGTCGCACATCAAGCTTCCCCTCCAGAGCATCCAATGGTTCGCATGTTCATATACATGCGACAACAAAGGATGACAGAAGGTACAGCAAGCGATGTGAAACGAAGTGTAAAGAAGAAACAAATAGATGAAATTACAACATCAGATGTAATCGCGTGCATTGACGGAGATGACTTATGTTTGAGGAAAAAGCCATGAAAAAGAGCGTGTATGCAAACGAACACAAGCAACATACTGAAGGCGAATAAATGGACGAATGAACTAAAAACCTTACTTGTCGTTCCCAGGAAGATTTGGAGCTCGTAGTACTCAAAATCAGAAAATATTATTTTTTCGTGTCGTAGGGCCACAATGTGTGTAGCTACACAACTAACAATATATTTGACGCCATCCACTTCTGCAATGTGTGACTTTTATACGCTTATCGTCATAGTGTCATTTCGTTATGAGTCTCACCAGAATTTTTGCTCTCGCAATTTTTTTACAGGTGCTAGAGACCATAGCTTCGCAGTACTATTTAATTTTACGGTGATTCTACTTTTCGTCGTGGTGCTACAGCAGGTACTGATGCATACAGGTACTGATGGTATACGATATGTATTTCCTTGTGTTTTCTATGCTGTTTTTCGTTGACATTATCTTTGTTTTTCAGTACTTGTTAGTTTTTTTTTTGACAGCATGAATTAAATGTGTTTTACCTTTTTTGCGAACACCTGCTAATCGCACATAAAAGTTTTGGCCGAACATCTTGCATCCCTAGATTCTTCATAATTAACTTTCGATAAATTCATTCACATGGCCCCTGTTTGCCCAGGTAACGATGATTTCTTCAAGTTGTTGCGTAAAGTATCAGAGCATGGCGATAGTTCACTCGGTTCCTCCGCAATTAGTGTATTGTATCAGTTTTAGCAATAAATCTTCCTAAACTCAATCTGACCCAGATGTACGATAAGAAGAGATTATCCGAGAAAAAGTTGACCGAAGGCAGTGTTTTAAGTGTATATGTTTTTTTTTTGCGCTCCTCGCGTGGAATTCGTTAGGAAATTTGCTTCCTTCGTAGGAAGCTATCGCATGATTATGTTGACAAGCCACTAAAATACACTACGGCGGCAGATTTTGCTTCCACGGCCTGGGTCGCGTCAGGCCACATTGGAACAGTGTAGCCTCGGCGCACTTACAATTCGCAATTGTGAAGACATGTAAAGCGTTGTCCTTGCTTCAGTTTCTGTCATTTCTTCGATGTCGTTCTTTTCAACAGTCTTGCATCACTTTTGTTACGCTGCTGCTCCTTTTCAAACTTACTGCTACGTTGTTTATATTAAAGAGATGTGTTTCTTCTACAAACTCCCTTTCCTTTCTCATCACGTATGCTTTTCATCTTTTGTCGTCTCTTCAGAGTCCTTCTTTACGTAAATGTAGCTTTACTTTCGATACATTACTGCTCTTTATTCAAGTATATTTCTACGTTGCTTATATTTAAGAAATATGTTTTTTTTGTGAGCTCCTGCTGTTTTTTTTCATGGTATTAGATTTTTATCTTCTTTTGTTTCTTCAGCGTCGTTCCTTAGTCTATCTTTACCTTTGATTCATTGCTGCTGTTTGTTCAAGTTTATTGCTAGGTTGCTTACATGGAGAAGGTATGTTTCTTCTATGAACTCATGTTGTTTTCTCTTTATGTGTGGTTTTCAGTTTCCGTTGTTTCTTCAATGTCGCTCTTCACGTCGGATGATATGTAAATGTAAGGACTGATGTAAGGAACGACTCTGAAGAAAGGAGAGAAGATAAAAATATAAAACCATGAAAAGAAAACAGCAGAAGCTTACAAAAAAACTCTTAAAGACATCAGCCCACGAATCTGAGGTGGTACGGATTCCAGGTGGAGTATTCTTTCAAGGGATAGATAGAAGATACGGGCCGCTTTTTTACGGCCTTCAGGCGTTCTGGCGCATTATTTTCTACAGGGAGTTCGACTGGAGCGCGGCAACCTTGTGCGGCGCCGCATCTTCCGGGCCGTTTTTTTGCGACAATTAGGAAGAAGTGGACGGAATCACCCTCCTCTCCATAATCTACCATCCCTTATAAGAATACTCCACCTGAAACCTGCACCACCTCAGATTCGTGGGGTTATAGAGACGACTCTCTATTTCTTATTGTTGTTCTTGTACTATATTATTATATTGTTGTACTATCTCTTGTCATTGTAAATTTTATTGTATTGCATTATCTTGTACTTTGTCCTTTGTGTGATCCTGTAACTTCGAGAAATGTCATCTAATGGCTGATCTTATTTAGCGAACCACAACATAGCATTCTATGAAGCTCTGCCCGCCCATTTATCATTGTATATAAGGGTCGCGATTCTCGCTGCATTCAGTTGCTTTGTTCGAAGAGACACCACGTGACACTCGCTTTTGACCCGGATGAGTGAGGCAAGGTGACCGATTATGCGCCGGCCACAGTAAACAAGCCTGAGAGGGACGATTAAAAGGCTGCTTAGCCTCCACAATGGTTTACCACCCCATAGTGGTGTGGAGGTGACACTGGGCGTCGAACTGCGATGCACAGTAGAGGTTTGTCCTCTGGCAGGGTCTCCCAAGCTGAGAAGGAGCTCGACATTCCGACTTCTCGGAATCGGAAGCCTAGCTAAGAGTAAACCAATGCTAAGATTCACCACCGTCCTGGCAAAGTGTGGCAAGGTGGTTCCCTGATCCATATATTTTGGGCGACGACCTGTGGTGAAAGCTAAGCTCGCCGTGGCATGGCTGCCTAGTTTGGGGAAAAGTCTTTTTGCCACTCCAGCATATACACTGGTTCAGTACCCTGCACACTGGGCCCTGCCGTCTCAGACGTTGGACGGTATGGCGATCGGTGAGAAGCGATCAAATCTCAGGTTGCTCAGGACATCATTGATTCTGGACCAAGGTGAGACACGCACGACTCGCCATGGAGACTGTCTTAGGCTGTGTACTTACAACGCTAGAACAGCGTCCACAGACGCTGACCTGCATGCTCTTCTCGGAGCTGCAGAGCGTATCAAATTTCACGTGATTCCTCTGCAGGAGACCATGTGCAGAAGGAGCGATGTACAACAGATGAATGACGGTATACTAGTCATTTGTGGAGAGAAGGTTCCGTCGCGAAATGTAGGCGGTGTTGGTTTTGTTGTGCACCCATCTGTCGTCCATCTTGTCGATTCTCACGAGATCCTGTCACCTCGTCTGGCCATTCTTCGACTCCGCCCTGTGCGCAAAAAACCCATCAGTATCATCAAGTGCTACACACCAACATCAGCAGCTGATGAATCCGAAATGGACGCGTTTTACGAGGAGCTGGAGGAAGTAATCCGCAACGAGAAGTCCTTCTACAAATTCGTTGTCGGAGACTTCAACGCAAAACTAGGAAAGACGACAGAAGAGGAATACAGGATTGGAAGATTTGGACTAGGTGGCCGGAATGAAAATGGCAATCGTCTCGCCGGGCTGTTGTCCGCCGCTCGCCTCTTTCATGGGAACTCTCTTTTCATGAAAAAAAGATCATCTTTGGTGGGCATAGGAATCGCCCAATGGCGCGACTCGTGCGGAGATCGACCACATCGTTACTACTTTGATGTTTCAAATTCACGCGACCTTACCGAGGAGCCTCGTTGTAATTAAACGCCGAGCTGTTCACCATTTTGACCATATTGACGTTGACACCATTTGTTTGACTAACTTTTACTCCTCTTATTTTTGTAGGGACTTCTTTGAGCATCTTTGTGCCATATGGTACGTCCAGGTTAACTCGAACAGCTATTGGTACTACGCCACTGGCAATTTGAGGAATGCCCGCTGTTCCTTTTATGGTCTGCGTGATAGTAATTGGCCCAATTATGGATACAATCCGCCACAATTGCTTTAAGGTGATAATAAAAGCTGCATGACATTAATCTAATGTTTAAGGGATTATAAATCACTAATAACATATGCCGTTTTTGTAAGAATCGGAACAATGAGTAACAATCAGGTGACGGAGGGCGGTACCCTCTATTCTTCCATGTGTTCTCCGATAGTGAACTACAGCGCCAATGTTCAAAGAGTTTGCAGTGATTCCAGTACATTATGTTCAGCTGGAATTGGCACAGAAGTCCTGCTTTGTGTTATCTTTGACCTAATTTTTTCAAGCATAAAGGTCGATTACGATGGAATTTGTATTTCTCAGGGTAGTTTCCATTATTTTGCAGTCCGATAATGTTTTCTCGTACTTTTATGTGTGTGCTTTTTTTGGATTGTTTAACGTGAATACAGTTTAGTGCTATCGTGACTATTGTACTACTATAGATAGAAATTTTATCTAAAAAAAGTTATCCTTACCCAATGTTCTTTCTTTCGTGATACAATAAATATTAGTGCAGAACAACCAATCTGAAGTTACTTTTTTCTTTCTACTGTTGGGACTTTACAACTATACAGTCGTTCTGGCTTTGTTCTTAAAAAAAAAGAAAGAAACTTTGAAATGATGTTAGTGAGAGAAAGAGGTAATTCATTGATTAAGGAACGTTTCATTGTTTTTGACACTATTCTTTTTGTAATACACCTACTTTCAGGTGCTTGTTTTACTTTATTATAGTGAACTACCGAGATTTTACCTTATCTACTTAGAAGCGCATCTTGAGCCAAATTACGCAAATCATACCAGAAACAATTGGAATCTTTTCATTCTTTGCTCTCTTCTCTTGGAATGTTTGCAGTGACATTTGAAGAACGATTTACAGCTGGTATGTGTTCGCTAGAAATTACCAAAATAAACTGCGTTGTCAGAGACGATGACGTGGTCGAACACATGCAGAACTGTCCAGCTGTCAGTGAGATTTCGATTTTATCGCCGATGTGTTCTTGTCAATTATTCCTCAGGAGTACAATCAAACAAAACTGCCTGCTCGAATTCACACCGTTAAAAGTCGCTGCGCTGTAAAACAGATTCTACGGCCTACTCATCTACTATTTTAACTTCTTTTTTTTTTCTGCAATTGAGGTCAGTTCATTTTTCAGTTTTTACGCTTTTGAAGTAAAAGTGGATTTTCATCTATTTATTACTTTGTCATTTTCATCTTCCAATGAAAAGGCATTGTGTGATGTTGTAACATTCTATTGTCAATGAAATATCTCATACTTCAATGATGCGAAAGGTTCTGTTCTCCGTTGAATATTTACATATTTTAAAGATGAAATAATTGGAATTCTTTGTGATATGAATATATATGAATTTGATTATGTGACTTTCTTGAACAATAGGTTAATTTTTGCAGTCGAAAACTGAGCTCATGTCTGTTGATTTATGTTCAACTTTCATAAAACTTCGTTAAGTTCACTATCTGTCTGACTTTCCTCTCTGGCGTCGGTGCACCAATCCGACGCCGGTGGATCCGTCGCACCCTCTCCATGGGTATCTGGCGCCGGCGCACCAATCCGACGCCGGTGGACCCGTCGCACTCCATAATATAGCTGTCCGGCGCACCAATCCGACGCCGGTGGACCCGTCGCACACCATAATATAGCTGTCCGGCGCACCACCTCGACGCCGGTGGACCCGTCGCACCCTCTCCATAGCGATCTGGCGTCGGTGCACCAATCCGACGCCGGTGGATCCGTCGCACCCTCTCCATGGGTATCTGGCGCCGGCGCACCAATCCGACGCCGGTGGACCCGTCGCACTCCATAATATAGCTGTCCGGCGCACCAATCCGACGCCGGTGGACCCGTCGCACACCATAATATAGCTGTCCGGCGCACCACCTCGACGCCGGTGGACCCGTCGCACCCTCTCCATAGCGATCTGGCGCCGGCGCACCACCCCGACGCCGGTGGACCCGTCGCACCCTCTCCATAGCGATCTGGCGTCGGCCCACCACCTCGACGTCGGTGGACCCGTCGCACACCATAATATAGCTGTCCGGCGCACCAATCCGACGCCGGTGGACCCGTCGCACACCATAATATAGCTGTCCGGCGCACCACCTCGACGCCGGTGGACCCGTCGCACCCTCTCCATAGCGATCTGGCGTCGGCCCACCACCTCGACGTCGGTGGACCCGTCGCACACCATAATATAGCTGTACGGCGCACCAATCCGACGACGGTGGACCCGTCGCACCCTCTCCATAGCGATCTGGCGTCGGCCCACCACCTCGACGCCGGTGGACCCGTGGCACCCTCTCCATAGTTATCTGGCGCCGGCGCACCACTTCGACGCCGGTGGACCCGTCGCACCCTCTCCATAACGATCTAGCGCCGGCGCACCACCTCGACGCCGGTGGACCCGTCGCACCTTCTCCATAGCGATCTGGCGTCGGCCCACCACCTCGACGCCGGTGGTCCCGTCGCACTCCATAATATAGCTGTCCGGCGCACCACTCCGACGCCGGTGGACCCGTCGCACCCTCTCCATAGCGATCTGGCGTCGGCCCACCACCTCGACGCCGGTGGACCCGTCGCACCTTCTCCATAGCGATCTGGCGTCGGCCCACCACCTCGACGCCGGTGGTCCCGTCGCACTCCATAATATAGCTGTCCGGCGCACCACCTCGACGCCGGTGGACCCGTCGCACCCTCTCCATAGCGATCTGGCGCCGGCGCACCACTTCGACGTCGGTGGACCCGTCGCACCCTCTCCATAGCGATCTGGCGCCGGCGCACCACCCCGACGCCGGTGGACCCGTCGCACCCTCTCCATAGCGATCTGGCGCCGGCGCACCACCCCGACGCCGGTGGACCCGTCGCACCCTCTCCATAGCGATCTGGCGCCGGCGCACCACCTCGACGCCGGTGGACCCGTCGCACCCTCTCCATAGCGATCTGGCGCCGGCGCACCACCTCGACGTCGGTGGACCCGTCGCACACCATAATATAGCTGTACGGCGCACCAATCCGACGCCGGTGGACCCGTCGCACCCTCTCCATAGCGATCTGGCGTCGGCCCACCACCTCGACGCCGGTGGTCCCGTCGCACTCCATAATATAGCTGTCCGGCGCACCACCTCGACGCCGGTGGACCCGTCGCACCCTCTCCATAGCGATCTGGCGCCGGCGCACCACCTCGACGTCGGTGGACCCGTCGCACACCATAATATAGCTGTACGGCGCACCAATCCGACGCCGGTGGACCCGTCGCACCCTCTCCATAGCGATCTGGCGTCGGCCCACCACCTCGACGCCGGTGGACCCGTGGCACCCTCTCCATAGTTATCTGGCGCCGGCGCACCACTTCGACGCCGGTGGACCCGTCGCACCCTCTCCATAACGATCTAGCGCCGGCGCACCACCTCGACGCCGGTGGACCCGTCGCACCTTCTCCATAGCGATCTGGCGTCGGCCCACCACCTCGACGCCGGTGGCCCGTCGCACTCCATAATATAGCTGTCCGGCGCACCACTCCGACGCCGGTGGACCCGTCGCACCCTCTCCATAGCGATCTGGCGTCGGCCCACCACCTCGACGCCGGTGGACCCGTCGCACCTTCTCCATAGCGATCTGGCGTCGGCCCACCACCTCGACGCCGGTGGTCCCGTCGCACTCCATAATATAGCTGTCCGGCGCACCACCTCGACGCCGGTGGACCCGTGGCACCCTCTCCATAGTTATCTGGCGCCGGCGCACCACTTCGACGCCGGTGGACCCGTCGCACCCTCTCCATAACGATCTAGCGCCGGCGCACCACCTCGACGCCGGTGGACCCGTCGCACTCCATAATATAGCTGTCCGGCGCACCACCTCGACGCCGGTGGACCCGTCGCACCCTCTCCATAGCGATCTGGCGCCGGCGCACCACTTCGACGCCGGTGGACCCGTCGCACCCTCTCCATAGCGATCTGGCGCCGGCGCACCACCCCGACGTCGGTGGACCCGTCGCACCCTCTCCATAGCGATCTGGCGCCGGCGCACCACCCCGACGCCGGTGGACCCGTCGCACCCTCTCCATAGCGATCTGGCGCCGGCGCACCACCCCGACGCCGGTGGACCCGTCGCACCCTCTCCATAGCGATCTGGCGCCGGCGCACCACCCCGACGCCGGTGGACCCGTCGCACCCTCTCCATAGCGATCTGGCGTCGGCCCACCACCTCGACGCCGGTGGTCCCGTCGCACTCCATAATATAGCTGTCCGGCGCACCACTCCGACGCCGGTGGACCCGTCGCACCCTCTCCATAGCGATCTGGCGTCGGCCCACCACCTCGACGCCGGTGGACCCGTGGCACCCTCTCCATAGCGATCTGGCGCCGGCGCACCACCCCGACGCCGGTGGACCCGTCGCACCCTCTCCATAGCGATCTGGCGTCGGCCCACCACCTCGACGCCGGTGGTCCCGTCGCACTCCATAATATAGCTGTCCGGCGCACCACTCCGACGTCGGTGGACCCGTGGCACCCTCTCCATAGTTATCTGGCGCCGGCGCACCACCCCGACGCCGGTGGACCCGTCGCACCCTCTCCATAGCGATCTGGCGCCGGCGCACCACCTCGACGCCGGTGGTCCCGTCGCACTCCATAATATAGCTGTCCGGCGCACCAATCCGACGCCGGTGGACCCGTCGCACTCCATAATATGGCTGTCCGGCGCACCACCTCGACGCCGGTGGACCCGTCGCACCCTCTTCATAGCGATCTGGCGCCGGCGCACCACCTCGACGCCGGTGGACCCGTCGCACTCCATAATATAGCTGTCCGGCGCACCACCTCGACGCCGGTGGACCCGTCGCACCCTCTCCATAGCGATCTGGCGCCGGCGCACCACCCCGACGCCGGTGGACCCGTCGCACCCTCTCCATAGCGATCTGGCGTCGGCCCACCACCTCGACGCCGGTGGTCCCGTCGCACTCCATAATATAGCTGTCCGGCGCACCACTCCGACGTCGGTGGACCCGTGGCACCCTCTCCATAGTTATCTGGCGCCGGCGCACCACCCCGACGCCGGTGGACCCGTCGCACCCTCTCCATAGCGATCTGGCGCCGGCGCACCACCTCGACGCCGGTGGTCCCGTCGCACTCCATAATATAGCTGTCCGGCGCACCAATCCGACGCCGGTGGACCCGTCGCACTCCATAATATGGCTGTCCGGCGCACCACCTCGACGCCGGTGGACCCGTCGCACCCTCTTCATAGCGATCTGGCGCCGGCGCACCACCTCGACGCCGGTGGACCCGTCGCACTCCATAATATAGCTGTCCGGCGCACCACCTCGACGCCGGTGGACCCGTCGCACCCTCTCCATAGCGATCTGGCGCCGGCGCACCACTTCGACGTCGGTGGACCCGTCGCACACCATAGTATAGCTGTTCGAATTTCTTGACACACACACGTGACAGAATATGCCCCTTATTATATTTCATGATTTTTCCTTTCGAGCTGAACAGTCTATGTGGCCCCAACAAGAGAAGTTCGGTTCGTCGTGAGGGGTCCTCCCGAGCGCCTCACGGTGATAGAACGTCTGGGAATTGAGATTTTCTACTACAGCATTTCACATTCTTCAGGGAAGAAAACGCTTCATTCTCAGGAGACGTATGGTCGTGTTGTAAACAAACAAAGAAGTTTATCATGACGACATGGGCTTATTTGTACGTAAAGTAATAGGTATGTTGCTGCTCTCTGTTTGTGGTTATTCCGCATTTTTCCCTTTTTTCTCGATTTGCATCCTCCAGCGTGTCTTCCTTTGTGAAGTTCATTTTAGGTCATTTTATAGTCTTGTCATTTATGATTGACACCAATTAGTTGACTTACTCAATATTGTAGTTGATTCTCCAATGAGTGAAAGACGTGAGACATGTTCAGAATGATATCTATTTTTATTAACCGACTTTGACTCTGTATTGTCATGATGATGATAATGATAATGATCATGATAATGATCGTGTATGTGTATGTGTGCGCGTGTGTGTGCGTGTGCGTGTGTGTCTTTCTCTCCCTCCCTCTTCCTCTCGAAAAAGGGTGGGAGGAATCCACCGGCGACGGATTGGTGCGCCGCCAGAAATCCCTGAAATCCCATCTCCACAACCTGCCCTATGGACTATCAGTAGCAAGCCACCTCAGGCTTGCTTGGGCTTATTTTGCATTAGCCAAACCCGCATCTCTACAGATCGAGTGTTTTCTGGCCAGTTTGGGTAAAATCGCGAAATTTGTGCCTATTTCCTTTGGAAAACCCTCAAACTCCTCATCCACAGCTATCCGGGTGGACTGCCAGCCAGCATGGACTTGTTTAGGCTTGTTTGGCCTAAGCCTAAGTTTGGGCCCTGAGGCCTAGGCCTCGGTCCGGGCTTAGGCTTGGGCTCAGGGCCCGGGCTAAGGCTTAGGCTTGGGCCTCAGGGCCCGGGCTTAGGCTTAGGGCCTAGGCCTCGGGCCGGGCTTAGGCTTAGGCTCAGGGCCCGGGCTTAGGCCTAGGCTTAGGCCTCGGCCCGGGCTTAGGCTTAGGCTCAGGGCCCGGGGTTAGACTTATGCTTAGGCCTCGGCCCGGGCTTAGGCTTAGGCTCAGGGCCCGGGCCTAGGCTTAGGCCTCAGGGCTTGGGCTTAGGCTTAGGCTCAGGGCCCGGGCTTAGGCTTAGGCTTGGGCCTCAGGGCTCGGGCTTAGGCCTAGGCTTAGGCCTCAGGGCTTGGGCTTAGGCTTAGGCTCAGGGCCCGGGCTTAGGCTTAGGCTCAGGGCCCGGGCTTAGGCTTAGGCTCAGGGCCCGGGCTTAGGCTTAGGCTCAGGGCCCGGGCTTAGGCCTAGGCTTGGGCCTCAGGGCCCGGGCTTAGGCTTAGGGCTTAGGCTTAGGGCCTAGGCCTCGGGCCGGGCTTGGGCTTAGGCTCAGGGCCCGGGGTTAGACTTATGCTTAGGCCTCGGCCCGGGCTTAGGCTTAGGCTCAGGGCCCGGGCCTAGGCTTAGGCTTAGGCCTAGGCTTAGGCCTCGGCCCGGGCTTAGGCTTAGGCTTAGGCCTCAGGGCCGCGCTTAGGGTTAGGCTCAGGCTTAGGACTCAGGGCTTGGGCTTAGGCTTAGGCTCAGGGCCCGGGCTTAGGCTTAGGCTTCGGCCCGGGCTTAGGCTTAGGCTTAGGCTTAGGGCTTAGGCTTAGGCTTAGGCTTAGGCTTAGGCTTGGGCTCAGGGCTTAGGCTTAGGCTTAGGCTTAGGCTTAGGCTTAGGCTTAGGCTTAGGCTTAGGCTTGGGCTTAGGCTTAGGCTTAGGCTTAGGCTTAGGCTTAGGCTTAGGCTTAGGATGGGGCCTAGGCCTTGCGGCCCGGGCTTAGGCTTAGGCTTAGGCTTAGGATGGGGCCTAGGCCTCGCAGCCCAGGCTTAGGCTTAGGCTTAGGCTTAGGCTTAGGCTTAGGCTTGGGCTTAGATTTAGGCTTAGGCTTAGGCTTAGGCTTGGGCTTGGGCTTAGATTTAGGCTTAGGCTTAGGCTTAGGCTTAGGCTTAGGCTTAGGCCTCGGCCCGGGCTTAGGCTTAGGCTTAGGCTTAGGGCTTAGGCTTAGGCTTAGGCTTAGGCTTAGGCTTAGGGCTTGGGCTTAGGCTTAGGCTTAGGGCTTAGGCTTAGGCTTAGGCTTAGGCTTAGGCTTAGGCTTAGGCTTAGGGCTTAGGCTTAGGCTTAGGGCTTAGGCTTAGGCTTAGGCTTAGGGCTTAGGCTTAGGCTTAGGCTTAGGCTTAGGCTTAGGCTTAGGCTTAGGCTTAGGCTTAGGCTTAGGCTTAGGCTTAGGCTTAGGCTTAGGCTTAGGCTTAGGCTTAGGCTTAGGGTTAGGCTTAGGCTTAGGGTTAGGGTTAGGCTTAGGCTTAGGCTTAGGGCTTAGGCTTAGGCTTAGGCTTAGGCTTAGGCTTAGGCTTAGGCTTAGGCTTAGGCTTAGGCTTAGGCTTAGGCTTAGGCTTAGGCTTAGGCTTAGGCTTAGGCTTAGGGCTTAGGCTTAGGCTTAGGCTTAGGCTTAGGCTTAGGCTTAGGCTTAGGCTTAGGCTTAGGGGGCTTAGGCTTAGGCTTAGGCTTAGGCTTAGGCTTAGGCTTAGGCTTAGGCTTAGGCTTAGGCTTAGGCTTAGGCTTAGGCTTAGGGCTTAGGCTTAGGCTTAGGCTTAGGCTTAGGCTTAGGGCTTAGGCTTAGGCTTAGGCTTAGGCTTAGGGCTTAGGGCTTGGGCTTAGGCTTAGGCTTAGGCTTAGGCTTAGGCTTAGGCTTAGGCTTAGGCTTAGGCTTAGGGCTTAGGCTTAGGGCTTGGGCTTAGGCTTAGGCTTAGGGCCTAGGCTTCGGCCCGGGCTTAGGCTTAGGCTTAGGCTTAGGCTTAGGCTTGGGCTTAGGCTTAGGCTTAGGGCTTAGGCTTAGGCTTAGGCTTAGGCTTAGGCTTAGGCTTAGGCTTAGGCTTAGGCTTAGGCTTAGGCTTAGGGCTTAGGCTTAGGCTTGGGCTTAGGCTTAGGCTTAGGGCTTAGGGCTTAGGCTTAGGGCCTAGGCTTCGGCCCGGGCTTAGGCTTAGGCTTAGGCTTAGGCTTAGGCTTGGGCTCAGGGCCCGAGCTTAGACCTAGGCTTAGGCTTAGGCCTTGGGGCCGGGCTTGGGCTTGGACTTAGGCCTCAGGGCCGCGCTTAGGCTTAGGCTTGGGCCTCAGGGCTCGGGCTTAGGCCCAGACTTAGGCTTAGGCCTCAGGGCTTGGGCTTAGGCCTAGGCTTAGGGCCCGGGCTTAGGCTTGGGCTTAGGCTCAGACCTCACGGCCTTCGGCTTAGGCTTAGACCTCAAGGCCCGGGCATAGGTTTAGGCCTCAGGGCTTGGGCTCAGGGCCCGGGCTTAGGCTTAGGCCTCAGGGCCGAGCCTAGGCTTAGGCCCAGGGCCCGGGCTTAAGCCTCAGGGCCCGGGCTTAGGCTTAGGCTTAGACCTCAGGGCCCGCGCTTAGGCCTAGGCCTAGGTTTAAGCTTAGACTTAGGGCCTAGGCCTCACTGCTCGGGTCCGGGCTTAGGCTCAGACCTCGCGGCCTTCGGCTTAGGCTTAGACCTCAAGGCCCGGGCACAGGCTTAGGCCTTAGGGCCCGGGCTTGGGCTTGGGCTTAGGCCTCAGGGCCGCGCTTAGGCTTAGGCTTGGGCCTCAGGGCTTGGGCTAAGGCCCAGACTTAGGCTTAGGCCTCAGGGCTTGGGCTTAGGCTTAGGCTCAGGACCCGGGCTCAGGCTTAGGGCCTAGGCCTTGGGCCGGGCTTAGGCCTAGGCTTAGGCCTCAGGGCTTGGGCTTAGGGCCCTGGCTTAGGCTTGGGCCTCAGGGCGAGCTTAGGCTTAGACTCAGGGCCCGGGCTTAAGCCTCAGGGCCCGGGCTTAAGCCTCAGGGCCCGCGCTTAGGCCTAGGCCCAGGCTTAGGCTTAGGCCTGGGCTTAGGCTTAGACTTAGGGTCTAGGCCTCACTGCTCGGGTCCGGGCTTAGGCTCAGACCTCACGGCCTTCGGCTTAGGCTTAGACCTGAAGGCCCGGGCACAGGTTTAGGCCTCAGGGCCCGGGCTTAGGCCTAGGCTTAGGCCTCAGGGCTCGGGCTTAGGTCTTAGGGCCCGGGCTTAGGCTTAGGCTTAGGTCTCGGCCCGGGCTTAGGCCTAGGCTTAGGCTCAGGGCCCGGGCTTAGGCATAGGCTTAGACCTCAGGGCCCGGGCACAGGTTTAGGCCTCAGGGCCCGGGCTTAAGCCTAGGCTTAGGCTTAGGTTTTAGGGCTCGGGCTTAGGCTTAGGCCTAGGCCCTAGGGCCCGGGCTTAGGTTTAGGCTTAGACCTCGAGGCCCAGGCTTAGGCTCAGGTTTAGGTCTCAGAGACTCAGGGCCCTGAGGCCTGAGTCAGCCTGAGCGCAATCTTAAGCCTAAGCCTAATCCTAAGCCTGGGCCGCGAGGCCTAGGGTCCATCCTAAGCCTAAGCCTAAGCCTAAGCCTAAGCCTAAGCCTAAGCCTAAGCCTAAGCCTAAGCCTAAGCCTAAGCCTAAGCCTAAGCCTAAGCCTAAGCCCAAGCCTAAGCCTAAGCCTAAGCCTAAGCCTAAGCCTAAGCCTAAGCCTAAGCCTAAGCCTAAGCCTAAGCCTAAGCCTAAGCCTAAGCCTAAGCCTAAGCCTAAGCCTAAGCCTAAGCCTAAGCCTAAGCCTAAGCCTAAGCCTAAGCCTAAGCCTAAGCCTAAGCCTAAGCCTAAGCCTAAGCCTAAGCCTAAGCCTAAGCCTAAGCCTAAGCCTAAGCCTAAGCCTAAGCCTAAGCCTAAGCCTAAGCCTAAGCCTAAGCCTAAGCCTAAGCCTAAGCCTAAGCCTAAGCCTAAGCCTAAGCCTAAGCCTAAGCCTAAGCCTAAGCCTAAGCCTAAGCCTAAGCCTAAGCCTAAGCCTAAGCCTAAGCCTAAGCCTAAGCCTAAGCCTAAGCCTAAGCCTAAGCCTAAGCCTAAGCCTAAGCCTAAGCCTAAGCCTAAGCCTAAGCCTAAGCCTAAGCCTAAGCCTAAGCCTAAGCCTAAGCCTAAGCCTAAGCCTAAGCCTAAGCCTAAGCCTAAGCCTAAGCCTAAGCCTAAGCCTAAGCCTAAGCCTAAGCCTAAGCCTAAGCCTAAGCCTAAGCCTAAGCCTAAGCCTAAGCCTAAGCCTAAGCCTAAGCCTAAGCCTAAGCCTAAGCCTAAGCCTAAGCCTAAGCCTAAGCCTAAGCCTAAGCCTAAGCCTAAGCCTAAGCCTAAGCCTAAGCCTAAGCCTAAGCCTAAGCCTAAGCCTAAGCCTAAGCCTAAGCCTAAGCCTAAGCCTAAGCCTAAGCCTAAGCCTAAGCCTAAGCCTAAGCCTAAGCCTAAGCCTAAGCCTAAGCCTAAGCCTAAGCCTAAGCCTAAGCCTAAGCCTAAGCCTAAGCCTAAGCCTAAGCCTAAGCCTAAGCCTAAGCCTAAGCCTAAGCCTAAGCCTAAGCCTAAGCCTAAGCCTAAGCCTAAGCCTAAGCCTAAGCCTAAGCCTAAGCCTAAGCCTAAGCCTAAGCCTAAGCCTAAGCCTAAGCCTAAGCCTAAGCCTAAGCCTAAGCCTAAGCCTAAGCCTAAGCCTAAGCCTAAGCCTAAGCCTAAGCCTAAGCCTAAGCCTAAGCCTAAGCCTAAGCCTAAGCCTAAGCCTAAGCCTAAGCCTAAGCCTAAGCCTAAGCCTAAGCCTAAGCCTAAGCCTAAGCCTAAGCCTAAGCCTAAGCCTAAGCCTAAGCCTAAGCCTAAGCCTAAGCCTAAGCCTAAGCCTAAGCCTAAGCCTAAGCCTAAGCCTAAGCCTAAGCCTAAGCCTAAGCCTAAGCCTAAGCCTAAGCCTAAGCCTAAGCCTAAGCCTAAGCCTAAGCCTAAGCCTAAGCCTAAGCCTAAGCCTAAGCCTAAGCCTAAGCCTAAGCCTAAGCCTAAGCCTAAGCCTAAGCCTAAGCCTAAGCCTAAGCCTAAGCCTAAGCCTAAGCCTAAGCCTAAGCCTAAGCCTAAGCCTAAGCCTAAGCCTAAGCCTAAGCCTAAGCCTAAGCCTAAGCCTAAGCCTAAGCCTAAGCCTAAGCCTAAGCCTAAGCCTAAGCCTAAGCCTAAGCCTAAGCCTAAGCCTAAGCCTAAGCCTAAGCCTAAGCCTAAGCCTAAGCCTAAGCCTAAGCCTAAGCCTAAGCCTAAGCCTAAGCCTAAGCCTAAGCCTAAGCCTAAGCCTAAGCCTAAGCCTAAGCCTAAGCCTAAGCCTAAGCCTAAGCCTAAGCCTAAGCCTAAGCCTAAGCCTAAGCCTAAGCCTAAGCCTAAGCCTAAGCCTAAGCCTAAGCCTAAGCCTAAGCCTAAGCCTAAGCCTAAGCCTAAGCCTAAGCCTAAGCCTAAGCCTAAGCCTAAGCCTAAGCCTAAGCCTAAGCCTAAGCCTAAGCCTAAGCCTAAGCCTAAGCCTAAGCCTAAGCCTAAGCCTAAGCCTAAGCCTAAGCCTAAGCCTAAGCCTAAGCCTAAGCCTAAGCCTAAGCCTAAGCCTAAGCCTAAGCCTAAGCCTAAGCCTAAGCCTAAGCCTAAGCCTAAGCCTAAGCCTAAGCCTAAGCCTAAGCCTAAGCCTAAGCCTAAGCCTAAGCCTAAGCCTAAGCCTAAGCCTAAGCCTAAGCCTAAGCCTAAGCCTAAGCCTAAGCCTAAGCCTAAGCCTAAGCCTAAGCCTAAGCCTAAGCCTAAGCCTAAGCCTAAGCCTAAGCCTAAGCCTAAGCCTAAGCCTAAGCCTAAGCCTAAGCCTAAGCCTAAGCCTAAGCCTAAGCCTAAGCCTAAGCCTAAGCCTAAGCCTAAGCCTAAGCCTAAGCCTAAGCCTAAGCCTAAGCCTAATTAAAATACTATTCATTTTTAGTAAGAGCACACTATTTTACAATCATCTGTACAATATCGCAAGGACAGCCTCTGTTTAGTGTGGAAAATATGAGGTATTATTAGTAAGTATGCACATACCAACGTGATCAGTTCAGTAAAGTGATGAAAAATTTTGGGAATACATATACTGTGTGGAAAATATGAGGTCCAGCACATCGCCGAAGCCCATAACCTGAAAGGTCAGCTGACTGAAGGAAGCATGGAATTTTTGGCAACAACCATTCGTTTCGTCACGCTGAACTGCAGAACACTATCGAGAGAACTCCAACAAGCCGCTCTATCCTGACTTCTGCGATATATCTGTGCCTTTTGCTGCACTGCAGGAAACACGCATGAGAGAACGGCCCGTCATCAGCATCGAAAATTACACCATATACTGCGACGATGCTGACGAGAACAAAGTAGGTGGCTGCGCGATAGCTGTTAGGAACGATTACAAGAACCTGGTGGAGGAATTTGGCTCAATCTCGTCTAGATGCGCCTTTCTACGACTGCGGGATCGCAGAGGACGTAAACTCTGGATCGTAAGTGCCCACGCGCCCACGGAAACCGCTGAGGACAACAGTAAGGACGCCTTCTATGATGAACTCAATGCGTTGATGTCTAAAATACCAAGCCAGCAGGTGGTCATTGTCGGAATCGACGCAAATGCGAAGATGGGACTCGAACAGCAATCCGATGTGCTAGGAAAATGGTATTATCCAGCGGAGCGCGCGTCGGACAACGGTGACCGTCTGTTCGACTTGTGCGAAATCATCGACGCCATCAGCTCACGTGGCAGGGGTTAACCCTTTTAACGCCTGAAGAGCAGCGCAAGCGAAAGATGAGGACTCTTAAGCTTCAGCTCGACTACGTTCTGGCGAGGAACATTCCTCAGTCAGATATCCGAAAATCTAGAACTGTTTGGGACGTCGCGTTCGACTCCGACCACCGTCCAGTTCTCCTCAGCTTCAAGATACGGTTCCACAAGAGAAACCGAAGAGTTCCTCTTCAACCGAAAATCGACATGGCAGGTCTGAAAGACGATGAATGCAGAACAAAATTCCGCCAACGTGTGTCTATCCATGTTGAAGTACGGACCAGGAAGAAGCTTAGCAATGCGGATTCCTCCAGAAAGTGCATCCAGGACGCTGCAAGGGAAATACGCCCGGTTCTAATTCCGCGGAAGAAGTTTGCCTTTGCATCTGCGGAAACAAAATCCACGTACAATTCTGTATGTGCCGCGCGCATTGCTGGTGACTTCAACCAGGAAAAGCGTCTTAGAAGGAAGCTGCGTCGTCAACGGCAACAAGACCGCGATAAAGAGTGGATGTCAAGAGCGATGGAGTTTGAGAAGGTGTGGGAGGACAGGAACCCGCGGAAAGCCTATGCTCTACTAAAACAGTACAGCGGCAAAATGAAAAGATGCTCTCCAGTCCTCAACACTGCCAATGGAGTAGCTGTCGGTGAAGCAACCCTTCCAATTTGGAGGAAACACTTCAAGACCTTGCTGAACCGGCTAGCACCGTCAGCACCTGAACTCGAACACTTTCATAGACCGACATATGCGGTTAACGAGGAACCACCGACCGAATCGGAAGTTCTCGTGTGTATTCAAAAAATGAAGAATAGAAAATCTGGTGGAGACGACAGGATTAGCGCAGAAATGCTAAAATATCCTCCACCGTCTGGGATTCGTGAGATGACAAAGATCATCCGTTCAATATGGATAGACGAAAGGATACCTGACTCGTGGAGACACGCTATCATGATTCCTCTCCAAAATATGTTATCCGTCACGGACCCTAGTAATTATCGACTAATCTCTTTTCTGCGTGTTATGTACAAGTGATTTTCTCGAGTGATCGAAATCTGGCAGCGGTATTCGAAACCAATGCAACTAGCGTTTCTGGACTTTGGAGCCGCGTTCGACTCTCCTCACCGAGGCCGTCTTCTCAACGTGCTCCGCGTTCGGCTCTCCTCACCGAGGCCGTCTTCTCAACGCGCTCCGCGTTGATGGAGTAACAGGAAAGTTCGTTTGCTTGCATGATGACATGAATCAACGAGCAACTGCTGCAGTTCGAACACCAGCGGGATGTACAACACCGTTTGATGTGGTAACTGGAGTAAGACAGGCGGCAGTGGCAGGACCCTTCATGTTCAATTTCGCCATCGACGACATGTACGAAACTTCAACACGTTCTGTTGTCAACCTTGTATCGAAGCTAGCTGCAGCCTATGGACTACGTCTACACCCTGATAAATGCAAACAGATGTGGATCTCTTCGAGAACTCGAACGGGAATCAGGGTGGACGGACAGCCGATAGAACTCGTCGATGAGTTCTGTTACCTGGGCTGTACGCTGAAGAACAACGGCAGCTACGAGAGAGATGTTCAGCAAAGATGCGCTAAGGCACTTCTGCATTTAACTCCTTGACGAAACGCCTGTGGTCGACCCCCACCACGAAGTCAAGCTGCGAGTCTACCTATCCGCAATTCGCCCTATTATGATGTACGGATCGGAGACTTGGGCAGCACCATCAACGGTTATGGAGAGGCTTGACTGCACGGAACGAAAGCTGCATAGACGGTTACTTGGCTACTTTTGGCCTAGGGTATGCTACAATGAAGATCTCTACGCAGAAATTGATGTGGTATACTGGCGGATGACACGTGGAAGACATCACCATCTTGCACCGCCATCGAAATTGGCTAAAGTAAATCGTCTGCGCTTCTTTGGTCATATATTAAGGGACCGGCAGATCGCCTTGTTCAACTAGTTCTGAGGAGTTTGCCGGGTTCAAGCTGGAAGAAGCCACCTGGCCGAAAACGAAGATGCGGTAATCGCGTCAAGCGATGAAATCAGATCGTCGATTAAGTCAAGTAAGTCACTCATAATAGAAAGGAATAATATTTCAATAAGGAAGACGAAAATTTCCATCACCATATTAAAGAGATCACTATGGTATAAAAGCATGCTTACAAATTATACCTCGTATTCTCCCCACTAAAACAAAAGCTGCCTCTGCGATAATTTACAGAAGACACATCGCACGGGACTCTACACATACACACTGCACATAACACACACCGCACAAGCCACGCTCTACACATATCCACCGCACATGCCACACTCTACACATACACGCCGCACATACCACACTTCATCAATACCACACGCCACACATGTCACACCCTCCACATACCCTATACCGCACATTCACGCCGCACATGCCACACCCCGTCCAAACCACACGCCGCACATGCAACACCCTCCAGTTACCCCATACCACACATTCACGCCGCACATGCAACACCCTCCAGCCAACACGCACATACCTCACTCCATCCCCATGCAACACATCAACCACACGCCGCACATGCAACACTCCATCCAAACCACACGCCGCACATGCAACACCCTCCAGTTACCCCATACCGCACATTCACGCCGCACATACCACACTCCATCCAAACCACACGCCTCACATGCAACACTCCATCCAAACCACACGCCGCACATGCCACACTCCATCCAAACCACACGCCGCACATGCAACACCCTCCAGTTACCACATACCGCACATTCACGCAGCACATACCACACTCCATCCAAACCACACGCCTCACATGCAACACCCTCCAGTTACCCCATACCACACATTCACGCCGCACATACCACACTCCATCCAAACCACACGCCTCACATGCAACACCCTCCAGTTACCCCATACCGCACATTCACGCCGCACATACCACACTCCATCCAAACCACACGCCGCACATGCAACACCCTCCAGTTACCCCATACCGCACATACCACACTCCATCCAAACCACACGCCGCAACATCCATCCAAACCACACCCGCACATGCAACACCCTCCAGTTACCACCACACACCGCACATACCACACTCCATCCATACCACACGCCCACATGCAACACCTCCCATCCAAACCACACCATCCAAACCACACGCCCCACAAGCAACACTCCAACCAATACCACACGCCGCACATGCAACACCCTCCAGTTACCCCACACCGCACATTCACACACCACACGCCTCACATACAACACTCCATCCAAACCACACGCCGCACATGCAACACCCTCCATCCAAATACCACACGCCGCACATGCAACACCACCATTACCATCCAAACCCACACGCCGCACATACCACACTCCATCCAAACCACACGCCGCACATGCAACACCCTCCAGTTACCCCATACCGCACATTCACACCGCACATACCACACTCCATCCAAACCACACGCCTCACATGCAACACTCCATCAATACCACACGCCGCACATGCAACACCCTCCAGTTACCCCATACCGCACATTCACGCCGCACATGCCACACTCCATCCAAACCACACGCCTCACATGCAACACTCCATCAATACCACACGCCGCACATGCAACACCCTCCAGTTACCCCATACCGCACATACCACACTCCATCCAAACCACACGCCGCACATGCAACACTCCATCCAAACCACACGCCGCACATGCAACACCCTCCAGTTACCCCATACCGCACAATCACGCCGCACATACCACACTCCATCCAAACCACACGCCGCACATGCAACACTCCATCCAAACCACACGCCGCACATGCCACACTCCATCCAAACCACACGCCGCACATACCACACTCCATCCAAACCACACGCCTCACATGCAACACCCTCCAGTTACCCCATACCGCACATTCACGCCGCACATACCTCACTCCATCCAAACCACACGCCTCACATGCAACACTCCATCAATACCACACGCTGCTCATGCAACACTCCATCCAAACCACACGCCTCACATGCAACACTCCATCAATACCACACGCCGCACATGCAACACTCCATCCAAACCACACGCCGCACATGCAACACTCCATCCAAACCACACGCCGCACATGCAACACCCTCCAGTTACCCCATACCGCACATTCACGCCGCACATACCACACTCCATCCAAACCACACGCCTCACATGCAACACCCTCCAGTTACCCCATACCGCACATTCACGCCGCACATACCACACTCCATCCAAACCACACGCCTCACATGCAACACTCCATCAATACCACACGCCGCACATACCACACTCCGTCCAAACCACACGCTTCACATGCAACACTCCATCGATACCACACGTCGCACATGCAACACCCTCCAGTTACCCCATACCGCACATTCACGCCGCACATACCACACTCCATCCAAACCACACGCCTCACATGCAACACTCCATCCAATACCACACGCCGCACATGCAACACTCCATCAACACCACACGCCGACAACCGCACATACCATCCAAACCACACGCTCACATGCAACACCCTCCAGTTACCCCATACCGCACATTCACGCCGCACATACCACACTCCATCCAAACCACACGCCTCACATGCAACACTCCATCAATACCACACCAAACGCCGCACATACCAGCAACACCTCCATCCAAACCACACGCCGCACATACCACACTCCATCCAAACTCCATCAAACAACACGCCGCACATGCAACAACTTCCAGTTACCCTACACCGCACATTCACGCCGCACATACCTCACACTCCATCCAAACCACACGCCTCACATGCAACACTCCTCCAATTACCCATACACACATTCACACAGCACATACCACACTCCATCCAAACCACACGCCGCACATGCAACACCCTCCAGTTACCCCATACCGCACATTCACGCAGCACATACCACACTCCATCCAAACCACACGCCGCACATGCAACACCCTCCATTACCAATCCAACCCACATCACGCCGCACATACCACACTCCATCCAAACCACACGCCGCACATGCAACACTCCATCAATACCACACGCCTCACATGCAACACCCTCCAGTTACCCCATACCGCACATTCACACAGCACATACCTCACTCCATCCAAACCACACGCCTCACATGCAACACCTTCCAGTTACCCCATACCGCACATTCACGCCGCACATACCACACTCCATCCAAACCACACGCCTCACATGCAACACCTTCCAGTTACCCATACCGCACATTCACGCCCCACATACCACACTCCATCCAAACCACACGCCTCACAAACAAACATGCAACACTCCATCAATACCACACGCCGCACATGCAACACCCTCCAGTTACCCCATACCGCACATTCACACAGCACATACCACACTCCATCCAAACCACACGCCTCACATGCAACACCCTCCATTACCAACACCACACATCACAACCACACTCCATCCAATAAACCACACGCCTCACATGCAACACTCCATCCAAACCACACATGCCGCACATACCACCTCCATCCAAACCACACGCCGCACATGCAACACCCTCCAATACCACCCATACCGCACATTCACACGCACATACCACACTCCATCCAATACCACACGCCGCACATGCAACACCCTCCAGTTACCCCATACCGCACATTCACACCGCACACTCCATCCAAACCACACGCCTCACATGCAACACTCCATCCAAACCACACGCCCCACATGCAACACCCTCCAGTTACCCCAATACCGCACATTCACGCCGCACATACCACACTCCATCCAAACCACACCACATCAACACCATCCAATACCACGCCACACATTACAACACACATAACTCCATCCAAACCACACGCCTCACATGCAACACTCCATCAATACCACACGCCGCACATGCAACACCCTCCAGTTACCCCATACCGCACATTCACGCCGCACATACCACACTCCATCCAAACCACACGCCTCACATGCAACACCCTCCAGTTACCCCATACCGCACATTCACACAGCATCCAAACCACACGCCCACATGCAACACCCTCCAGTTACCACATACCGCACATTCACACATCCAATCCAAACCACACGCCCACATGCAACACTCCATCCAATTACCACACACCGCACATCAACACCCCATCCAAACCACACGCCTCACACACGCAACACACTCCATCCAAACCACACGCCTCACATGCAACACCCTCCAGTTACCCCATACCGCACATTCACACAGCACATACCTCACTCCATCCAAACCACACGCCTCACATGCAACACCCTCCAGTTACCACATACCGCACATTCACACAGCACATACCTCACTCCATCCAAACCACACGCCTCACATGCAACACTCCATCCAAACCACACGCCGCACATTCCTCACTCCATCCAAACCACACGCCTCACATGCAACACCTTCCAGTTACCACATACCGCACAACGCCGCACATACCACACTCCATCCAAACCAACGCACATCACGCCGCACATACCACACTCCATCCAATACCACACGCCGCACATGCAAACCCATCCAAACCACACGCCCACATGCAACACCCCAGTTACCCCATACCGCACATTCACGCCGCACATACCACACTCGTTCCAAACCACACGCCTCACATGCAACACCTCCAGTCACCAATACCACACGCACATTCACCACAACGCACATACACTCCATCCAAACCACACGCCTCACATGCAACACTCCATCCAAACCACACGCCGCACATGCAACACTCCACCAATACCACACGCCGCACATGCAACACCCATCCAAACCACACTCACATCACATACCGCACATTCACACACCAACCACACATCAACACTCCATCCAAACCACACGCCCACATACAACTCCATCAACAAACCACACGCCGCACATGCAACACCCTCCAGTTACCACATACCGCACATTCACACAGCACATACCTCACTCCATCCAAACCACACGCTCACATGCAAACTCCATCCAAACCACACGCCGCACATGCAACACTCCATCCAAACCACAACCACACGCCTCACATGCAACACTCCATCCAAACCACACGCCGCGCATGCAACACCCTCTAGTTACCCCATACGGTACATAACACACTCCATCCAAACCACACGCCGCAAATGCAACACCTCCAGTTACCCATACCACACGCCCACAACACTCCATCCAAACCACACGCACATACAACACTCCATCCATACCACACGCCTCACATGCAACACTCCATCCAAACCACACGCCGCACATGCAACACCCTCCAGTTACCCCATACCGCACATTCACGCCGCACATACCACACTCCATCCAAACCACACGCCGCACATCCATCCAAACCACACGCCGCACATGCAACACTCCATCCAAACCACACGCCATAAACACACGCCACATGCAACACCCTCCAGTTACCCCATACCGCACATTCACGCCAACATACCACACTCCATCCAAACCACACGCCTCACATGCAACCACACCCCACATCAACACCTCCATAACCACATCACACAGCACACACACCCTCACATCAACACTCCATCCAAACCACACGCCCACATCAACACCAAACCACACCCTCACATCCATCCAAACCACACACGCCGCACATACCACACTCCATCCAAACCACACGCCGCACATGCAACACCCTCCAGTTACCCCATACCGCACATTCACGCCGCACATACCACACTCCATCCAAACCACACGCCTCACATGCAACACTCCATCCAAACCACACGCCGCACATGCAACACTCCATCCAAACCACACGCCGCACATACCACACTCCATCCAAACCACACGCCGCACATGCAACACCCTCCAGTTACCACATACCGCACATTCACGCCGCACATACCACACTCCAAACCACACATGCAACACCATCCAAACCACACGCCGCACATACCAACACTCCATCCAAACCACACGCCGCACATGCAACACTCCATCCAATACCACACGCCGCACATACCACACCCCATCCATACCACAGCACACATACCCCATCACATCAAACCACACGCCTCACATGCAACACCTTCCAGTTACCACATACCGCACATTCACACAGCACATACCTTACTCCATCCAAACCACACGCCTCACATGCAACACCTCCATTACCACATACCACATCAACACCACATACCCACCCATCCAAACCACACGCCGCACATGCAACACCTCCATCACACCACATACCACCACACGCACACTCCATCCAAACCACACGCCGCACATGCAACACCCTCCAGTTACCACATACCGCACATACCTCACTCCATCCAAACCACACGCCTCACATGCAACACTCCATCCAAACCACACGCCTCACATGCAACACTCCATCAATACCACACGCCGCACATGCAACACCCTCCAGTTACCACATACCGCACATTCACACAGCACATACCTCACTCCATCCAAACCACACGCCTCACATGCAACACCCTCCAGTTACCCCATACCGCACATTCACGCCGCACATCACCCATCCAAACCACTCCATCCAAACCACACGCTCCACATCAACACCACCCCACATACACCACACGCCACATGCAACACTCCACCAATACCACACGCCTCACATGCAACACCCTCCAGTTACCCCATACCGCACATTCACGCCGCACATACCACACTCCATCCAAACCACACGCCTCACATGCAACACCCTCCAGTTACCACATACCGCACATTCACGCCGCACTTACCCCACTCCATCCAAACAACACGCCTCACATGCAACACTCCATCCAAACTACACGCCGCACATACCACACTCCATCCACACCACACGCTGCACATGCCACACCCTCTAAATACCCCATACCGCACACACATTCATTTATTTATTCCATCATTCATAATAGAAACTTGAACTTGAAAACTTGGCGCGCATAGTCCTCTATCATTCCAGCACAATTTCTCGACATCTGTTTCAAATTTTCAATGGCTCCCTGACACATCTTCTTTCGTGTTTTTTTTTCACGGGAATAAAGAACCGCAAAGAAGATATCTAAGTAGGATGTCAAAAATGAAAATATACAGGATCGTAACAATCAGCTGTCAAATACTAACAAAACCTCGCAAAAAAGAAGATCGACCGTCTGGTGTTTTAAATGTGCAGACAGAACAGCCTTCGCTGTAAAAAAAAAACGCTATTCCGTCACTGTTATGTCTCATAGACATTAATCCACGGAGACAAGGGAACTTCTTAAGCATCTTCCACGGTATGAATACAAATGTATCGTAAGCGTTTGTCGATACCGTCTTTAATCTATCAGCGGTATCACCGGCTCCTCATTAAGAGAGAGGAAAAAGGATAATAATAACATTCAACTAAGGACAAACTTGAAGACCTCCAAGCCATCTATCGCAGATAACCATGTACACAAATCAAAAATAGGATTAGCAGAGCATGGATATGCTGGTACACTGCATCTCATACCACATTCATTCTCTCCAAACCTTAAGAGCTGCGGCCGTGCACTGCGCACGATCACTACCACTATCAAGAAAAAAAGAACCCACCGAAAGCTCCCAAATTCGCTTTTTCAGCTGGTCGGCCATAGTCGATGCGGTCGATCTTGACTTTTTCGTACCAGACGTACTGTTAGACAGCTGTTCGCTAGAATGAATGTGATTTTAATAAGGGAAGTGCGGAAACAAGTAGATCCATGAACGGATAAACAACACAAATTCATCCGCAAGAAACCACTGGTAGATCTTCGACCCATCCACGGAGAAGTCTCCTGGCAGAGGAACAAACATCCACCACATTGAACCTTAGTACGAAAATATCGATAACAACTCACATAGAGCGACAAGCACGACACGAATGTTGCAAAAGAACTGCCGCCAAAATAGGCGGGCACTATTGAACGCCACTTGATATCGACTGACTGGTTGGTCATGAGACAAAAGTGCTACTACGGTTTACAGTTACTAATTGCACATTGGTTAGTTTCTATGTCAAAATGATGCTTATGAAATAGAAGGAAGGTATAGGTCCATTTTTTGCGATTTATTTTAAGCCATGAACTGTGCGAACATCTAAACAGTGTTCTGTTACTGATTTCTATGCGATCTCCGCGATCTGCGCACTATCTCCGGTGTTTTGACTGACGACGTCGATCAGCGATTTTGTACAACTTCGGAATGTCTGATCCCGCTTCCCGCCATACGAATAGCAATTTACTGGGTCAACTACCTGCAAGGATCACCTATCCAACGTTCCTTCATCTTCGCTTAAAAACAGTGTACATTAACGCTTCGGTCAAGGCCGCACATTTTGCTCTACAATCGTTATCGATTATGAGAAGACACGAAACGAAAGTACGACGGAGAACCAATGTTATGGGGAAAAATACTTTGTTCTCGCCTAATATTAGGGGTGCGAATCAGATAAGAAGGAAACATTTCACTAGCAAATAAGCCATCTCGCATTTGCGGTTCCTTTTTTTATCGATGGAAGTACTAAATGATATGACTTAGCTGCTCACTTCCAGTAAGCTTGTTTTTAGAGAGTCACAACGTTAGAGTATTAGTATTAGTAGTAGTAGTAGTATCCAGCTCTATCTTCCTTTTCTTTTTAGCACCTTTATCCCACATACAGGGGATCCTCAAAGACCAATGCTTAGGTTTTAAGGCCTTGACTGATTCAACTATTCACTTTCAGTGATGAACTGTCTAACAATGAACTATCACCTTCTCAAATGGACGACCAATTTGGTAGTTAAGAACGGTTCTTGTGCTCTAAGAATGATTTATTGCGCTCTGAGCGCTGTTCGAGTACAGTCGATCAGAGCGGCGTTGGATGGCATCCCAAACCGCCTTTTCCTAAGATTTTTGACGAGTTTGCATAACAAAATACACGATACACGAGCTAGGCTGCCGCGAAATCTCGGTTTCAAACGCACATGCTCGAAGCAGTCGGTGTTTTTTACTTAACAGCGCGTAAGAACGTCGACATTTCCAGTAACAAGGCACGTTAAGAGTTGTCAATGGTCGACATCGGACTGGTTACATTCAAGAACATTGACTTGCCCCATTCGTAATTCATTTTTTTCATGACCTAAAGTGAGAAAAGATAATCAAGTGAAATGAACGTATATGAGAAGAGCGTGAATCAGGAGCGGAAAGTCTTGATTTATCTTCGGTTTCAACTCCACTATCCGAAAAAAAACAATGAAAATAAAGCCTTAGATAAGATTTTCCTCAAAAGAATCATAAATTAACGGAACTTCAAATCGTAACAATTTGGAGTTTAAGTAGTTCTTGATTAGTTTCCTTATAAGTAACATCCACGATAAGTTAACCTTCCTTCGAGACTCACCTTTGGCGCTTGGAGGCTATTCCCAGACGTTCAGAATTATGAACGTTGGAGGGAGAGAAAGGAACCGTCGAATACCGCACCACAACAGGATCGATATGGCGACTGCTTTCACTTCGAGCACCTTCGGTTTCTTATTGACGATGCTTTTGATCTACGCTCTACGCGTGCAATTTTATAGGGCGGTCATGAGCAGAACCTCGTAATGCGTATTTAAACAAAAAACAACAATTCTATGTGATTCGTTAAAGATACTTGGAAGTTTGCAAGGTAAACAAAGTTTTTCAAAATAATAGATGATCAGCTCCTTCACGGATAGCCTGCACCAGTGTTGCTCCTTTCCCAGCAATCCACATGATTCGGAGCGTGTTTTGATCACTGAAAACGTCAATGAACATCGATTCTTAGCAACGCTTCGACATGTTCTTGAAAGTTATGATTTCCTGAAGATTTTCGTACAAAAAACTCAGTATTTCTTCCCATATTTTATTACAAAAATGAAGTGATTAATGAATAGTCCGAGAATTGCTGTTATTGAATTGTTTATAGAGTTATTTGGACGCTTGTTTATTGTAGTCTGGTGTCACATTCTCTTTTCAAACGAATCAAAAAGTCTCGTCGTTGCTTCGCATTTTTTTTTAAATAAAAATCAAAATCTCTAATGTTAGTTGTCATTATTAACAAGATAGCAGAACAATCAAGGCTTTTCTGTTCCTCATACAGCTGCGAGCACTTAATTGTCTTCATGCAAAATTCTTAGAAGTGGTTTTCACCTTCTGTGCTGCTGTTATTCAGTTAGGGATAAGCTATCAGGAAGAACCGCGGTATTAAATAACAGTGTGAGGGTAACCTCATACTAATAAAATCTCGTCACTGCTTCGCATATCTTAAAAAATTAAGTGTTCTAATGTTAGTTGTTGTTAATAACAATTTATTAGAGCAACGAAGGCTCCTCTTTTTCTTATACAACTGCTAGCATTTAGTTTCCTTCATGAAAATTTCATAAAGGTGATTTCCAGCTTCTGATTCAGTTAAGCGATTGTAACAAGAGCTGGTGGTGGACTCGGCAGAACGTATGCACTGGAACTTGCTAAACGAGAATGCAAAGTTGTATTTATGTATCTAAATAGAAGCTGCTCAGATTTTTTTATGCAACATAAGCATCTATTTGTCAGCACTAAGATCTGCGAATGCGTCTATTTAAAGGCTAGCGCGAAATTTGCGGCAATTATTGACGACGGCGACGATATCAGAAAAATCGTAGATGCAATGATTACTAGATATTGATTTTCAATTGGAAGCATCATGTCACTAACATCATATCCGCTGCGGTTTTTTTCTGGTTTCACGTAAATCCCCTTACAACCTCAACTGAATAGCAGTTCGTGGGACGAAAAGATCTTCATAGTATGAGTGCTTGATCCCCAAAATTGGAAAAAAATTAACATATTTGTGATCAGCAAGTCATTTTGAAGATTTCGGTGCCTCACATTATATGTGAAATCGAGATTTTCGTTGTCTTCTGAAATTTACGAAAGTGCCCCACATTGAAAGTTGATAAGAAAAAGATGTACATTCTCAGCTGTAGAAAACATAAAGGAGACGTGCACGGCGTTTGATCAATCCCTAAAGAGATGCACCTGCGCGTTCTTGGATACCGAGGTTTATGAACGCGCGTGCAGCCTTTGAATGGCAAGTCTGGAACTAATTTATCGACCTCAAGAGAATAAAAGGGTTGGTTAGGAGTGGCCAGTTTCGAACCAACGATCGATTGCAGTCACAGCGGAATCTCTTACTGACTGCGCTACACCCACTCTGCAGAAAAAATACCAGGAGAATTCCTCTGCGAACTTTTTGTCATTTGCGACACTTCAAACTTCAAGCTTCCATTTCAAAGATGTTTGGTTCAGCTACTATCAAACTTACAACATTGTTCTATTTCATTATTTGTTCAATCTTTAATTAACTGCAGCAATGATTTACAAAGAATGTCTAATTTTCACGATCTAGCGCTTGCTTAGAACACTTTTATTTACAAGACTTAGTTTGTTTACTTACATTAGGCGACAGCTGGCCGTGGAGCGGCCAAATTGGAGAATGTTTCGATATTATTAAATCTTTTTCATGAAAACGTGATTTCCACAGCCTGCAGAAATAATTTTTGTATTCGATATAGCCAACTTTTCCCTGCAGAGAAACAATCTTCTGAACGATATTAAAATCAAGACGATTTGCGAGATCCACAACTTCTCACGTTCAAAATGATCAAATTATCCCCACCGTTCAGTAGTATTCAAATATAATGGTGTTTCCGTGGCATGGAATCGCCTAGAGGAGGTGTGAGATGGCCACGCCAGGACCGCGATAGCCACAGCACGCCTGTCATGTAGGAGGGTGGAATTAGGGGGGAAATTTTAGACAGTCGATTTGAATTCAACATCATTCGGAAATTTGTCAGTTTGTAAGAAAACCTGTCATTTTAAATACGGAAAAAGATCGTGGAGGCTGCGGAAATCATGTCTCTACCCAAACAATCGAAAATTTTCTCCAATTCCGTTGCTGCAGAACCATGACCAGCTGTCATAGCACCTGGTCACAATACTTAAACATTCACTGTAGGCCGTTGACAGCTTTCCAAAGATTGGAACAAATAACGAAATACAGCAAAATTGTAAATTTGACATTGAGAAAACCAAACGCTTTCCCTTAATAAAAACTTACAATTTGGACTGTTGCTAAGAACAAACAGTTCTCTGAGGACTTCCTCGAGTAATTTTTCCACAGCTAAGAATGTTACACCTTTTCATTAACTTTCAATGCAGCACTTTCGCCGATTTTCGAAGGCAACTAGGATCTCGAATTTACACATGATAGGGGATACCAAGTGACGAAATGATCTTCTCATTTTGATGCAAAAATGATAAACATTTTCAGGCCACCATTCGACAAAACCCAATTCTGGAAGCATGTTTGAAATCGGGGACTTCTGTGCTATCGACAGATGGCTTCAAACTCTGTTTTGCCCAAGGATTTCGACAGATCAATCCATCTGAATCTTTGGGACAGAAGTTAACACAATCGTTAAAAGCGGCTACCTTGATGAAGTGGAGACAGTCATGGAAGGCAGTACCGAACAGGCATCGATTTTCGTAAATGCACGGGTCGTACAATGGGGAAAAGACAAAGAAGATATATGAAAGGTGCACTAGCTCATATATCTGTCGTTCAGAGAAATCTCAAAGAACAAGAAATAAAAATCCTAATGAAATAAATTATTGGCGAAGATCTCTGCTGGTTACAAACCAACTATCTCACCTTGAGATTGTGAAAGATAACTATAAAGTCCTTAATCCAGCGAAAAGTAGTAGCAACAAAACCTCTACTCTTAAAGACAGGTTATTAATGTTGTCTAATCTCGCACATAAACGTAGGAAAATTTTCAACTATTTAAGAAAAAATCTATTTGAAGTAGTGTTGCAAATGGTTCGGTTGTTTCCTCACCTTTCATACCCTTCTAATGAGAGTCAGCGCTGAACATAGATTGCACTTTTTTGAACAAGAAGATGAATAAATTAATGAAACATCCCATTTTCATTCCTACAAGAACCTCAAAAAAGATCCGCTAATATAATTAGTTTAATACAATTAGGCAGTTTACAATTTCGGCCCCCTGCAGGTGAAGCTTCCACGCAAGTGATGTTGCGCCGCTGCGGCAGAGACTCAAAGCTGGTGTAGCTAAGTTGTTGCAGACGCATAGTGTAGTGTGCACCGTTGCGACAGAGGCTAAAAGCTGGTGTTGCTGTGTCGTTGCCCACGGCTTCCGCTAACAACCAGTCAGATTTGACGTTGCGCCAGGGCTGGTGTTGCTCTGTTGTTGTTCACCACTTTCACTACCAACTTGTGCATTTGCGCCGTTGCGGCAAAGAGCAAAAGTTAGTGTTACTATACCGTTGCGCACGGATCTCGCCAACAACTAGTGAAGTTGCGACGTTACGGTAGAGACTCAAAGCTGGTGTTGCCACGCCGTTGCGTGCAGCCTTCACTGACAGCTACTGTTGTATGCGTCATTGTGGCAGAAGCTGAACAGATAGCCTTGATAGTTCATTAAATTAGGAAAAGCGACAGAGAAGAGGAGGTAAGAAGCACGCTACTTAGATGCACGGTATCACGAAATTGACGTACTACGGAAACTCAGGAAAAACGCAGAATTCGTTCGCGTTTCACAACATCCGTACCGAAGCTCCAAATCAGAGCCCATAAAAATAACACTTTGAATCCATACAGTGGGAGAAAACGCAAATGAAGAGGGTTAGATTATCGCTAACAAACATTGCATTCGCTATCATCGGTAGAAACAAGACCAGAGCTTTCCGGTGTTGGGAGCAAGATATCGATCCGTTAAGAGTTGTCAATGGTTGGTCGACATCAGACTCGTTACATTCAAGAACATTGCCTTGCCCCATTCGTAATTCATTTTTTTCACGACCAAAAGTGAGAAAAGATAATCAAATGAAATGAACGTATATGAGAAGAGCGTGAATCAGGAACGGAAAGTTTTGATTTATCCTCGATTTTAACTCCACCGTCCGAAAAAAAAACCATCAAAATGGAACTTTAGATAAGAAAATGCGCCTCAAAATAATCATAAATTAACGGAACTTCAAATGGTAACAAATTGGAGTTTAACTACTTTTCGATTAGTTTCCTTGTAAGTAACATCCACGAAAAGTTAACCTTCCTTCGAGACTCACCTTTGGCACTTGGAGGCTATTCCCAGGCGTTCAGGATTATGAACGTTGGAGGTAGAGAAAGAAACCGTCGAAAACCGCACCACAACAGGATCGATATGGCGACTGCTTTCCCTTCGAGTACCTTCGGTTTCTTATTGACGATGCTTTTGATCTACGCTCTACGCGTGCAATTTTATAGAGAAGTCATGAGCAGAACCTCGTAATGCGTATTTAAACAAAAAAACAACAATTCCATGTCATTAGCTAAAGATACTTGGAAGCTTGCAAGGTAAACAAAGTTTTTCAAAATAATAAAAGATCAGCTTCTTCACGGATAGCCTGCACCAGTGTTGCTCCTTTCCCAGCAATCCACATGATTCGGAGCGTGTTTTGATCACTGAAAACGTCAATGAACATCGATTCTTAGCGACACCTCGACATGTTCTTGAAAGATATGATTTCCTGAAGATTTTTATACAAAAGACTCAGAATTTCTTCCCATATTTTACTACAAAAATGAAGTGATTAATGAATAGTCCGAGAATTGCTGTTACTGAATTGTTTATAGAGTAATTTGAACGCTTGTCTATTGTAGTCTGATGTTCCATTCTGAAACGGATAGAATCCCCCTTTATAACAGCAAGGCACAACATTATAGCCTTATACCTTATTCTAAGTTCATAATTTTTTCTTGTCTAATGAAATCTCGTCACTGCTTCGCATATCTTTAAAAATTAAATGTTCTAATGTTAGTTGTTGTTAATAACAATTTATTAGAGCAATCAAGGCTTCTCTTTTTCTTATACAATTGCTAGCATTTAGTTGCCTTCATGAAAATTTCATAAAGGTGATTTTCAGCTTCTGATTTAGTTTAGCGATTGTGACAAGAGCTGGTGGTGGACTCGGCAGAACGTATGCACTGGAACTTGCTAAACGAGAAAGTAAAGTTGTAGGTATGTATCTAAATAGAAGTAAAAAGCCTCGTCATTGCTTCGCATTTTTTTAAAATAAGAATCAAAATCTCTAATGTTAGTTGTCGTAATTAACAAGATAGTAGAACAATCAAGGCTTTTCTATTTCTCATACAGCTGCGAGCACTTAATTGTCTTCATGCAGAATTCTCAGAAGTGGTTTTCACCTTCTTTGCTGCTGTTATTCAGTTTAGGATAAGCTATCAAGAAGAACCGCGGTTTTAAATAACAGTGTGAGGGTAACCTCATACTGAAGCTTCTTGCCCTCAAATGCGCTTGTTCTCTTCAAGATCTACTTTCAAACATAGATGCTAGATGACTTCTTTGCCCTTTTCTTCGTCTTGTTTCTAGCTTATCTGACTTCCTTTTCTCGGCCAATTTCTAAAGACCTTCAATTTGAAAAATGTTGAAAAAATTTTTATTTTGACCTGATTTTTGAAAATGTAAGAGCATGGCACTTCGTTTTGATGGAAGAGTAGCGATTGTGACAGGAGCTGGTGGTGGGCTCGGCAGAAAGCATGCCTTGGAGCTTGCTAAACAAGAATGCAAAGTTGTATCACGAAAATACTCCATAATAATGCAAAACACATTACCGGTGAGGTGCCGAACTATCGCCATGCGTCTGATAGGCGAGCATTCTACCGCTGGACGACTGCCCAGAGTTATGCTTTCATGCATGCTGGCTTTGATAAGGCAAGTTAGTTTCTCTCATATGTTAGTGAGGGTAAACAAACTTTTACGTGAACGTATACTTCCAAATTTGCAAATTATCATGGTGTATAATAACGGACTTTTTCTGTCACGTGTGCACATCTGCGTATGTGTGATTTTATGTCAAGAAATTCCAAAAAGAGAGAGAGACGAATATTATGGTGTAGGTTTGGTGCGCTTTCGACCGTGTCCCACATGAGCTGTTATGGATGTCCATGAGGTCGCATAGAGTACCAGAAGAATATGTGCGGTGGACTAAGCTACTTTATGCGAAGCCTACCAGCGTTGTACGATTTGCTGCTGGAACAAGCAGGCCATTCCCTGTACAAGTAGGGGTTCATCAGGGTTCATCCCTCTCACCTCTGCTGTTCATACTGTGCATGGACACGATAACGAAGGAAATCCAGAAGCAGCATCCGTGGACTCTACTCTTTGCCGACGATGTCATGCTCGCGGCGGAGTCTCGAGATGATCTTCAGAAACAAGTACAGTCTTGGAAGGATCAACTGCAGCAATATGGATTGCGCCTCAACACATCAAAAACTGAGTACATGGAGTGCGGACCAAGGATAGAGGATGGTTCAATTCGTGTCGATGGCACCGAATTAAACAAGGTGAACTGTTTCAAGTACCTTGGATCCAAAGTGACTTCCACAGGCGACATTGATCAAGAAGGTTCGAGCACGTGTTAATGCTGCATGGATGAAGTGGAAAATGGCAACAGAGGTACTGTGCGACAAGAAAGTCCCTGTTCGACTGAAGTCGAAGATCTACAGGACGGTTGTGCGTCCTGTTGCGAGTGCTGGCCGACGACGAAAGCCTTGGAAAGAGTACTGCACGCTATGGAAATGCGGATGTTAAGGTGGACAATAGGTGTAACGCTAAAAGAGAAAGTATCCAACGACACTGTGCGCTCCATCTTCGGCGTCGTCCCGATAACTGAGAAGATGAAGGAGGCCCGACTGAGATGGTTCGGTCACGTCTTGCGGCGAGAGGAAGATTCTGTGGCCCAAACCGCACTGAAGCTCGACGTTTCAGGAGTGAGGCCGCGTGGGAGGCCAAAGATTCGCTGGTTAGACCGTGTGAAGCTGGATATGATAGATGCACATTTGTGTACGGCTGATGCAATGGATAGAACCAAATGGAAGACAAGAAGCAGAAAAGCGGACCCTGCAACAATGCGGGACAAACGCTAGGAAGAAAAGAAGAAGAAGAAGAGGTTTGGTGCGCTGGAACCTCGACGCGGTAAAAGTAGGTGAGACGGGCGCTATGACGTCGAATTCGTACCCCGAAGCCAGACAGCTGTAAAATGAGGTGGGACGGGTCCCACGGGGTTGAAATGGTGTGTCGGTGCCAGAAAGCTATAGAGTGCGGAGAGACGGGTTCCACTGCATCGGGTTGGTGCGCGGGAGTCCCATCGCGGTAGAATGGGTTTCTATGGCTCCTTCACATGTCTATTTCCCAGCATGTCTCCATGATGCTGCTAACATCCTTTCTTCAAAAAGAGGAAATACACGTGCGCACGGCTGCTTAAATACAATACATAGTACCCAACAGTTTACGCGATCTGACGTAGAACGTTATTTTTATCACTACGATAGTGACATTCCATGTTAGCACATCATTCCTTGCTTGTTGAGAAAACGGAGGAAACTCATACTTCGAATAATGTTTCCAAATTGTGGAGGTTTGGGAGAAACATAGATGTAAAATTAAGCTGGATTGCTCTCCGAGTATAGAACTGAGCGTTTACGGAAAAACCATCTAAACTTTCATCTATGCTTAAATTTTCGGGTAAAAAAATTGAAAAAAGCGTTGAGAGAAAAAACAATAATAGTATCCCAAAAAATGTCGCTACTGTTATTTCTGTTATTTTTTATTGATCGGTGAAGGCGAGCGAAGCGAACACCAAAATAAGCCTGAAATCCAGCTTTAGCCGGACGTTCAGGCTGGTATAACTATATAGGTGCAGGTATCTAAACAGAAACTGCTCAGATGTTTTCTTCTGAAATTGCTTTTTCGTTTGCGCTTACGCCTTTCTGGAACAAAAAGCTGGTTCCTATGCATTTTTGAAATTCCTTGTTCTCTATTTATCGACTTCTTATTTTGTTGCTATTAAACACCCAAAAGAGTGCTTTTAGACAAGTTATTTTCCACCAGTATTTTTTCCTTTTTTTATTTCATTGAGTTCTGAGTCATTGGCACAAAGAACATTTCAGCAGTCCCCAAATATGCTCAATTATTGCCTATCTTGTATTTTTTTCCACTTCTTAAACTGAATGTGAGCACATCCCTCGGTACAATTCGGAGCTATGAAATAAATCGGCAGCGTAGTCTTATCAACCAAGGATCAATGTCATGCCAGTCTAATAAAATGAAGCGTGCTTAACGTGGTTTCCTTGTAATCAACACAGTTTCGAATCAAAAGATACCACTTGATTTTTTACAAAAAAAGAATTGCAAGTGTTCTTACTGAATCAAATTTAATATCACCAACGTAGCCATAAGAGTTGATTTTCTTGTCAATGACCTTGGAGGAAATGTACATGGGACCTCAACACTTACGTCAATGGCAGATAAAGTAAAATAAGCTTAGAAATCTTAGGAGATTTTCACTATGAGTAGTTATTTTGAGGTTGTCGATGAGATCAAAACTGCTGGTGGCTAACTACGACAGTGTAGAATTCGGCAAAAAGATTGTAAAAACTGCCATTCATGCTTTTGGCTAGTCGGTGGGTAAAGTAATAAATTTGTGGATCATTGGGACGAAATAGTTTACAGATATTGTAATCAGTAATGTTGGAATTCTTCGTGATGTTTCGCTTGTGAAAATGACGGATCTCGACTGGGGTGAGGGGACGTTCCTCGTCAATGAAGAGCAATGAATTGTAACCTTATCCACTTCCAGACTTAATTTTCAAAGTTCACGTGAAAGGAGCTTATACCAAGACGAAAGCAGCTTGGCCGTATATGAGGAAGTGGAACTACGGAAGAATTATTGTGACGTCATCAATTGCGGGCCATCTATGGAAACTTCGGTAAAACGAATTACGCAGCTGCTGAGTTTAACCAAGTAGAATCTCGCGTTGTCTGTGGTTGTGATCATGGATCATTTGTCCAGGGTCCGTAGCAATCCTTTAGCTAAATAAGACACAAACGGTCATCGTCGAGTCAGTTTTTGAAAAGTAGTGATCCGAAATGAAACGTTTCAAGGAACTAAGGATCCTTCTTACAATCTTCTACCTGCTTATTCCGCAAAAAAAAAGTTTCCAACTACAAGATCCAACGAAGCAATGAGGGTTTGGATTTTTTTCAAAGGAAATTACTGAATTGAGCTACCGAACAGAGAAAAAAATGAAGCGAAATACTCTCCTTTTTTGCCCCCTTCTCTTTAATTTTGCCTTGATACTTTAATCTCCAATGGTTACCGATACGTCGCCAGCTAATTGCTTTCTGCATCTTGTTCATTGACGCTATTTCTTCAAAACATTGAGAACTCAACTCTCAGATGATGCTTAATGTATCTTCAGGGTAAATTCTGCAAACTAATTCTCCTGACAGCGGCATCAACCAGGCAGTAAGCTTTACCCCTAGGCTAAAGTAATAAGTTAAATTACCTGTCTAGAAAATTATTCTTCCCAGTTATTTGCTTCACCTTCCCCTCAACAAGGGTTACTACGAGCACACGATATTGAAAGCTTGGTACTAAAAATAGTAATATTCTAGCGAAGATACTAGTTTGTATAGATGATTACGTCAGTTTTCAAGCAAAGTCTGCCCTTGTTGGATTTTCTAATTCCCTAGCTCAAGATAGAGCAAAATACAATATAGTTGTAAACATAATAATCTCAACAGCCAAATCTCGCCTAACTCAAAAAGCACTTCCAGAGGTGCGTTTCTCACCAGTGAAAGCCAGCAGTGTTGAGTGCTAATTTTCGGTCCATTATCGAGGTTTTGAAGCCAGAATATGTTACTCCTGTGGTTGGATACCTTTGCTATGGGTCCTTCAACAAGAGCGGCAATGTTTCGAAGCCGTCAGGGCGGTATGGAACACGTGTTTTCACCGATCTCATAGAATATTTATTTTAGCATTTTTTAGTGACTACTTGTACTATCGATCAGCTGGAAAGGTTGTTCGTAATGCGAAGGCTGAACATGGTAAGAACGTCACCATTCATTCGAATTCCTTTCAGACAAACCCATTATTTTCAGTTCGAGATAACTGGAGCCAAATCACCAATATGTAGAACGTCCAGCATTTCGATAACATGAAAAATTCTGATGAGAGAACTAATGGGGATTATGATATTGAGGAAAATGGAGTGAGGTCAAGGATCAGCTAAAAGTCGATGCTTGATGAGTTGGTACAATTCCAGTCAGATAGCTGCAACGTCCAACAAAGTTTTTTCTTCCAATCCAGCGATTTCAGCAAGACCGTTCAGCTGTGAAAAACATAAAAACAATTATTCTATATATTTTGACCGATGGAACGAAAGAGATTGGGAAGTTCAGTGAGTTCATATGTGTAGTTCATAAATTGTAGGGTTTCAGAAGCAGTCAAAACACAAATTTAGCACTCGACTTCAAGGGCTCCTCCATCGGATTAAGGTTATGTTAAAAAAAATGGAAAGAGGCCTACAGTTACTGTGACGGTGTCCGGCGATGACTTCTTCAATGTAGCTAATGAAAAGCCGAACTCACCGAAGGTGATGCAATCAATATCATCAATAGAAGAAAATATTATTGCATATCAGATCAAAAACGAAGAAATATGAATTTAGGCATTCATGAGTGGAAAACTCAAGGTGAGAGGAAATGTGATGCTTCTACAAAAATTACGGACAATTCTGGAAAAGAAGAGGAAGTCGAAGCTCCAGTTGTTGACGCTTCTGATTCGTTAATTATTTCTAATCGAGATAATAACAATAAATTGACATAACTTTGTACTAACTGGACACTATATACACATCAGTAATCTGGTAAGCTTCTATTCCGTTACTGATTTGAATTAGGGACGAATCCGCTGTCCATTTTGGCGGACAATTTCTAACAAACATGTACTGATTTTATTACTATTGGCAGAGCAAGTGAAAGTTTCGTGTTATGCAATTTTTTAGTATACGCGAGGAATGCGAGCGTATACAATAAAATCGTCGGGTTAAACGGATGTTTATTTGCCTCAATCGTTTTTTTGGCGACTTTTTACCACAGTCACGGATGCGCGTGCAAAAGCTTGAAAATGATACTGTTAAAATTTACGTGGAGCAGTATCCTGCTTGTGAATAAACCATTTCCAGATTTTCCAACAAGAGGTCAGTGTTAGTTCATGCGAAACTTCTGCTAGGACTTAAGAGAATATGATTCGTTATAGTAATGCCTAACGATGCGCACTGCCGAAAGCATGAGAAACCTCAATGCGATGCAACAAATCGAATATCAGCAACTCACCTTTAAGTCATCTGCACGAATATCGTAATCGTTCAAATTTCCATACCTAGTATGAATTGTAAGCATGAAATTTGTAACATTTTTTCTTCATGTTTGAATCAAACAGAAAAAGCTGTTTCTGTAAACAACAGTTCTCATCAATTGATAGTGAAAAAACAGCACTCTTAGAGATATTTCAAAGTTGGTGGGAATATTCGTTTAATCTCATTGTGATGAATCTTGCATGGTATTGTCAAGGAAACGAAAAAGAAAGAGTCACCGTGCTATAATACCGCGCATAGTCCTCTGTACGTGTGTGTGTGTGTGCGTGTGTGCGTGTGTGTGTGTGTGTGTGTGTGTGTGTGTGTGTGTGTGTGTGTGTGTGTGTGTGTGTGTGTGTGTGTGTGTGTGTGTGTGTGTGTGTGTGTGTGTGTGTGTGTGTGTGTGTGTGTGTGTGTGTGTGTGTGGTGTGTGTGTGTGTGTGTGGTGGTGTGTGTGGTGGTGTGTGGTGGTGTGTGTGTGTGTGTGTGTGTGTGTGGTGTGTGTGTGTGTGTGTGTGTGGTGTGTGTGGTGTGTGTGTGTGGTGGTGTGTGTGGTGGTGTGTGTAGTGGCGTGTGTGGCATGCGCGGTGTGTGATATGTGCGGCGTGTATGTGCGGTGCGCGGAATGTGGAGGGTGTGGTGTGTGCGGTGTATGTGTGTAGAATGAGGTAAGTGTAGAGTTTGGCATGTGCGGCGTGTATGTGTGTATGTATGTCGACCTCTGTTTCAAATTATCTATGGCTCTCTAACACATCTTCTTTCGTGTTTTTTCCATGGGAATAAAGAACCGCAAAGAAGGTTTCTAAGTAGGATACAGCGGTCAAAAATAAAAATAACAGGATCGTAACAGTCAGCTGTCAAATACTAACAAAACCTTGCAAACAAGAAGATCGACCGTCTGGTGCTTTAACAGACGGTGACAGAACAGCCTTCGCTGTAAAAAAAAACGTTGTTCCATCACTGCTATGTCTCATAGATATTAATCCACGGAGCCAAGGGAACTTCTTAAGCATCTTCCACGGTATGAATACAAATGTATCGTAAGCGTTTGTCGATACCGTCTTTAATCTATCAGCGGTATCACCGGCTCCTCATTAAGAGAGAGGAAAAAAGATAATAATAACATTCAACTAAGGACAAACTTGAAGGCCTCCAAGCCATCTATCGCAGATACCCATGTACACAAATCAAAAATAGGATTTGCAGAGCATGGATATGCTGGTACACTGCATCTCATACCACATTCATTCTCTCCAAACCTTAAGAGCTGCGGCCGTGCACTGCGCACGATCACTACCACTACCAAGAAAAAAAGAACTTACCGAAAGCTCCCCCATTCGCTTTTTCAGCTGGTCGGCCATAGTCGATGAGGTCGAACTTGACTTTTTCGTACCAAACGTACTGTTAGACAGCTATTCGCTAGAATGAATGTGATTTTAGTAAGGGAAGTACGGAAACAAGTAGATCCATGAACGGATAAACAACACAAATTCATCCGCAAGAAACCACTGGTGGATCTTCGACCCATCCACGGAGAAGTCTCCTGGCAGAGGAACAAAGATCCACCACACCGAACCTTAGTACGAAAATATCGATAACAACTCACATAGAGCAACAAGCACGACACGAATGTTGCAAAAGAACTGCCGCCAAAATAGGCGGGCACTATTGAACGCCACTTGACATCGACTGACTGGTTGGTCATGAGACAAAAGTGCTACTACGGTTTACAGTTACTAATTGCACATTGGTTAGTTTCTATGTCAAAATGATGCTTATGAAATAGAAGGAAGGTATAGGTCCATTTTTTGCGATTTATTTTAAGCCATGAACTGTGCGAACATCTGAACAGTGTTCTGTTCCTGATTTTTGTGCGACCTCCGCGATCTGCGCACTATCTCCGGTGTTTTTACTGACGGACATTGTCCTCGATCAGCGATTTTGTAGAACTCCGGCATGTCTGATCCCGCTTCTCGCCATATGAATAGCAATTTACTGGGTCAACTATCTGCAAGAATCACCTATCCAACGTTCCTTCATCTTCGCTTAAGAACAGTGTACATTAACGCTTCGGTCAATGCCGCACATTTTGCTCTACAATCGTTATCGATTATGCGAAGACATGAAACGAAAGTACGAAGGAGAACCAATGTTATGGGGGAAAATACTTTGTTCTCGCCTAATATTAGGGGTGCGAATCAGATAAGAAGGAAACATTTCACTAGCAAATAAGCCATCTCGCATTTGCGATTCCTTTTTTTATCGATGAAAGTACTAAATGATATGACTTAGCCGCTCACTTCTAGTATGCTTGTTTTTAGAGAGTCACAACGCTAGAGTGTTAGTAGTAGTAGTAGTAGTAGTAGCAGTAGTATCCAGCTCTATCTTCCTTTTCTTTTTAGTAGCTTTCGACCCAACATACGGTGGATCCTCAAAGACTAATGCTTAGGTTTTAAGGCCTTGGCTGATTTAACTATTCACTTTCAGTGATGAACTGCTAATAATGAACTATCACCTTCTCAAATGGAAGACCAATTTGGTAGTTAAGAACGGTTCTCGTGCTCTAAGAATAATTTATTGCGCTCTGAGCGCTGTTCGAGTACAGTTCTATCAGAGCAGCGTTGAATGGCACCCCAAACCTTTTTTCTTAAGATTCTTGACGAGCTTGTATAACAATGATACACGAGCTAGGCTGCCGCGAAATCTCGGTTACAAACGCACATGCTTGAAGAAGTCGGTGTTTACGGAACAGCGCGTAAGAACGTCGACATTTGCAGTAACAATCAACTTGGGAATTGCCAACGTCTTTTACAGCAGTTCGTAAACGTTTAGATTTTGGAACGCGTCTTGGCTTATACAATGATACAGTGCCAGCCGGTGACCCAGCTAGTGTTTTTATCCTCCCATAAAGTCTGGTACCAATTTGTCCACCCCGGATATGAAAGACCTGGTTGGCATTAGGTTTCGAGCCATCGACCGTGCGGCTACAGCGGACCTCTTGCTGGTTGTGCTACATCGGAACGTGTCTATGAGGTGAAGCACAAATAGAAGACGCAGTTGAATTGAGTGCCCTATCTTTTCAGCGGATCGGAATTGTCAGTTTCGACCGCGGTTTTGCCATCGGCATCTTCTCATTAAAAAATGAAAATACCTCAAGTGATGTGAAAGTGAAATGACGTTATTGTATTAGCATTTCTCAGTGAGAAGTTGTCTAAATGAAACAATTTTGACAAAACCGCGTTCGAAACACACAATTCTGAGGACAGCCTAAGCATTTTAGCTAAGACTTAAGTTTAGCTTCCTCTCTGAATCTTAATGACCATTCTTACTCGTGTAGTTGCGCCGTTGCGGCAAAGACTCAACAACTACTACTGGCATTGTGGTGTTGCGCACGGCTCCCACTAATAGCCAGTGTAGTTGCGCCGTTGCAGTAAAAGCTCAACAATTACTACTGGCATTGTGGTGTTGCGCATGGCTCCCACTAACAACCAGTGTAGTTGCGCCGTGGCGGCAAAGACAACAACTATTACTGGCATTATGGTGTTGCGCACGGCTCCCACTAACAACCAGTGTAGTTGCGCCGTGGCGGCAAAGACAACAACTACTACTGGCATTATGGTGTTGCGCACGGCTCCCACTAACAACCAGTGTAGTTGCGCCGTGGCGGCAAAGACAACAACTATTACTGGCATTGTGGTGTTGCGCACGGCTCCCACTAACAACCAGTGTAGTTGCGCCGTGGCGGCAAAGACAACAACTACTACTGGCATTATGGTGTTGCGCACGGCTCCCACTAACAACCAGTGTAGTTGCGCCGTGGCGGCAAAGACAACAACTACTACTGGCATTATGGTGTTGCGCACGGCTCCCACTAATAGCCAGTGTAGTTGCGCCCTTGCTGCAAAGACTCAACAGAAACTCTTGTAATTGGACCCTAGTGTTCAGCCTGCTAACGACTACTGCAGCTGCGCCAAAACTTAGCCAACGGTCTTAATTACAGATAGCCTTAACAGCAAAATAAATTAAACTAGAAAGACCATTAGTGCGTTACATGAAGCGGTTACTTGGTTTTTTCACAGCTTCATCTCTACACAAAAGTACTTTTTTTGTTTTTTCACATCAAACTGTTCTCATGATTAGTTTCCTTTTTACGAACTAGTTTACGGCTCGAAATCAATTCCTACTAATAAACGAATGCAAAGGAATTAGAATCACTTACTAGTTAAGGTATGAAGTGCTAGACTGCTTGAACAGAAAACTCGACGTTGCACCTAAAATATTATAAAAAAAACTGTTAGTTTGCAAACGGTTGTCGTAGGAATACAATATCGCAAGAAATATAGTCGGGACAAAATGACATGAAGCACGATGCAGTTGCGTAGGCGGTTGCGCTCGTAGCGGCACGGTGCAGATGGCGGTTGGAATCGAGGTGGGACCATCACAAACTACAACAATGAAAGATGTAAGAGATCCTCACTTGATCCTAACCGCTACGCTCCATCGCACCCCTTCGAGCGCAACCACTTACGCAACTGCACCCTGCTTCATGTCGTTTTGACCCTACTATACATCCAAAATTCCTCATTTATAAGCGGTCAATAGAACCACATCCACAATTTGTTCCTCTCATCAATAGTCGATAAATCTACTGCATGGTTTTTTCATGCACCAAGTTCATTAAAGGCATCACCCCACGAATCTGAGGTGGTACGGATTTCAGGCGGAGTATTCTTAAACGGGATAGTAGATTATGGAGAAAGAGGGGAGAGGGGTGATTCCGTCCATTTCTTCCCAACTGCCGTAAAAAACGGTCCGGAAGAGGCGACGCGTGCAGAGGGCTGGCGCGCTCCAATCGAACTCCTTGTAGAAAATAGAGCGCCGGAACGCTCGAAGCCGTATCGTCCGAGGCGTTTTTCACGGCAATTAGGAATAAATGGACGGAATCACCCTTCTCTCCATAATCCACGATCCCGTATACGAATACTCCACCTGAAATCCGTACCACCTCAGATTTCGTGGGGTGATGCCTTTAACACAATATTTGCTTCACGCTAAGTGGCAGAGCGGTGGCAGTCGATCGCGTTTCACAACATCCGTACTGAAGCTCCAAATCAGCGCCCATAAAAATAACACTTTGAATCCATGCACTGGGAGAAAATGCAAATGAAGAGGGTTAGATTATCGCTAACAAACATTGTATTCGCTATCATCGGTAGAAACAAGACCAGAGCTTTCCGGTGTTGGGAGCAAGAAATCGATTAAGGTTAAGAGTTGTAGATGGTTTGTCGATATCAGACTCATTACATTCAAGAACATTGATTTGCCCCATTCATCATCTTTTTTTCATGGCCAAAAGTGAGGAAAAATAATTGACTGAAATGGACATTTATGAGAAGAGCGTGAATCAGAAACGGAAAGTTTTGATTTCTCTTCAATTTCAACTCCACTGCCAAAAAAAAAACCTTGGAAATGAAATTTAGATAAGAAAATATTCCTTAAAATAATCATAAATTAATGGAACTTCAAATCGTTACAGTTTGGAGTCTAACTAGTTTTTAATTAGTTTCCTTATAAGTAATATTCACGCAAAGTTAATCTTCTTTCGAAACTCACCTCTGGCGCTTTGAGGCTGCTTCCAGACGTTCAGGATTATTGACGTTGGAGCGGGAAAAAGGAACCGTCGAACACCGCACCACAACGGTATGGACGTCGATATGACTGCTTTGGGTTCGAGAACATTCGGTTTCCTATTGACGAGGCTTTTGATCTACGATCTAGGACGCTCATGAACATAACCTCATAACGGATATTTTTTAAAAACAGTTCCAAGATATGTTTGGATGCTTGTAATACAAGCAAAGTTTTTCCAATATAGTAGGTGATTAGCTCTTTCACGGATAGCCTGCACCGCTGTTGCTCCTTTTCCCGGCGATCCAAATCATCGGAACCTGTTTTGACCACGGACAACGTCAATCAACATCGATTCTTATCAACGGTTTCTGTGTGTTCACAAAAGATATGATGACTCAGGATTTCTTCCCATAATTTATTGTAAAATAAAGTGATTAAAGAATAATTTGAGAATTTGAAGTCCTCGGTACAATTCAGAGCTATGAAATAAATCGGCAGCGTAGTCTTATCAAGGAAGGGTCAATGTCATGCCAGTCTAATGAAATGAAGCGTGATTAACGTCCCTTGCAATCAACTTAGTTTTAAATCAAATGATACCATTTGGTTTGTTTTAGAAAAAGAATTGCAGGTGATCATTCTGAATCAAATTTAATATAACCAACATAGCCATAATATGTGATTTTCTAGTCAATGACCTTGGAGGAAATGCACATGGGACCTCAGCTTCTACGTCAATGGCAGATAAAGTAAGATAAATAGCAGTAATCTTAGGAGATCTTCACTGTGGGTGGTTATTTTGAGGTTGTCGATGAGATTAAAACTGCTGGTGGACAAGCAGTGGCTAACTACGACAGTGTAGAATTTGGCGAGAAGATTGTAAAAACCGCCATTGATGCTTTTGGCCGAGTCGGTGGGTAAAGTAGTCAATTTGTGGATCATTCGGATAAAATAGTTTGCAGATATTGTAATCAATAATGCTGGGATTCTCCGTGATGTTTCGCTTGTGAAAATGACGGATCTCGACTGGGGTGAAGGGACGTTCTTTGTCAATGAACAGCAATGAATTGTAACCTTATTCACTTCCAGACTTAATCTTCAGAGTACACGTGAAAGGAGCTTATTCCGTGAAGAAGACAGCCTGGCCTTATATGAGGAAACAGAACTACGGGCGAATTATTGTGACGTCATCAATTGCGGACATCTATGGGGACTTCGGTCAAACTAATTACGCAGCTGGTGAGTTTAACCAAGCAGAATCTCCGGAGACAGTTCTCGTGTGTCTTTGGATGTGGCTATGGATGATTTGTCAAGGGCCCGTAGCAATCCTTAGCAATGACACAGACAGTCATTGGCGAGTCAGTTCTAAAAGGGTGGTTACCCTAAATGAAAACTAATTCAAGCAATTGACGATCTCTTTACCAATCCTCTACCTGTTTTTTGTTTTAAAAAAAGTTTCCAACTACAAGACCAAAGAAGCAGTAAAGTTGTGGATCTTATTCAAAGAAAGCTACTGAACTAAACTACCAAAGAGCAAAAAAAAAGTGAAATACTTTACTTTTTTCGCCCCCCTCGCTGATGGTGCTCATTACATTTTGCATTGTCAATTTAATATCCAACGATTGTAGATAAGTCGTCTGCTACTTTTTGCACCTGGTTTATTAACGGTATTTCCTCAAAAACACCGAGAACTCTCCTCTAAAGTGATGCCTGATCTATCTTCAGAGTATATTTTGCAAACCAATTCCGTTGACAGCGGTATCAACCAGGTAGTAAGTTTTATCTCATAGAATAAGCTTAATTACCGATTTAGGAAATTATTTTCCCCAGCTGTTTGCTGTTTCTCATCAGTTCACTTCACTTTCCCTTCGACAAGGGCTACTACGGACTCACGTTACTGTAAGCTTCCTACTGAAAACCGCAATATTCTTGCGAAGATATAAGTTCGTATAGATGCTTATGTCAGTTTTTAAGCGAAGTCTGCCCTTGTTGGATTTTCCAACTCACTAGCTCAAGAAGGAGCAAAATACAATATACTTGCAAAAACAGCAATCCCAGCAGCCGGATCTCGCCTAACTCAAACCATACTTCTAGAGGTGTGTTCTTCGCCAGGGAAAGCCAGCATTTGAGCTGATTTCATAATTTTTCGTCCATTATCGAGGCCTTGAAGCCGGAATATGTTACTCCAATGGTTGTATACCTCTGCCACGAGTCCTTCAACGAGAGCTTTCTAAGCCGGAGCAGGGTGGTATGAAACATGTGAGTTTTACTACTAAAGATCTACTGAACTAATAGAATATTTATTTGAGCATTTTTTGGTGAAGCACTATCGATCAGCTGAAAAAGTCGTCCGTAACGCGAAGGCTGAAGATTGTAAGAACTTTCAATATTCTTTCGACACTCAGCTCCAGAGGTTTTTTTCTTCGAATCCAGCGATTTCAGCAAGATCCTGCAGATGTGAAAAACATAAAAGCAATTCTATTTCAATTTCTTCTATATATTTTGACTGTAGCGCTTCAGAAGCAGTAAAAACACAAATTTAGAACTCGACTTCAAGGGCTCATCCCCACCGGATTAAGGTGATGTTAAAAATGAAAAGAGGCCTACAGTTACTGTGACGGTCTCCGGCGATGACTTCTTCGATATAGCTAATGAAAAGCCAAACTCACAGGTGATACAATCAATGTCATCAATAAAAGAAAATATTATTGCAGGCCAGATCAAAAGCGAAGAATTATGAATTTAGGCATTCATGGGTGGAAAACTCAAGGTGAGAGGAAATGTGATGCTTCGACAAGAACTACAGACAATTCTGGAAAAGAAGAGGAAGTCGAAGCTCCAGTTGTTGACTCTTCAGATTCGTTAATTATTTCTAATCGAGATAAAAACAATAAATTGACATAATTTTGTACTAATTGAACACTACATAAATCAGTAATCTGACAAGCTTCTATTCCGTTACTGATTTGATTTAGGGACAAATCCGCTGTCCATTTTGGCGGACAATTTCTAACAAACATGTACTGATTTTATTACTATTGGCAGAGCAAGTGAAAGTTTCGTGCTATGCAATTTTTTTAGTATACGCGAGGAATGCGAGCGTATACAATAAAATCGTTGAATTGAACGGTTATTTATTTGCCTCAGTCGTCTTTTTTGCCGACTTTTTACCACAGCCATGGATGCGCGTGTAAAAGCTTGAAAATGATACTGTTAAAACTTACGTGGAGCAATATCCTGCTTGTGAATAAACCATTTCCAAATTTTCCAGCAAGAGGTCAGTGTTAGTTCATGCGAAACTTCTGTTAGGACTTAAGAGAATATGATTCGTTATAGTAATGCCTAACGATGCGCACTGCCGAAAGCATGAGAAACCTCAATGCGGTGCAACAAATCGAATATCAGCAACTCACCTTTAAGTCATCTGCGCGAATATCGTAATCGTTCAAATTTCCTTACCTAATATGAATTGTAAGCATGAAATATGTGACATTTTCCTTCATGTATAGATCAAACATAAAAAGCTTTTCTGTAAACAACAGTTCTCATCAATTGATAGTGAAAAAAACAGCACTCTTAGAGATATTTCAAAGTTGGTGGGAATATTCGTTTAATCTCATTGTGATGAATCTTGCATGGTATTGTCAAGGAAACGAAAAAGAAAGTCATCTTGCTATAATACCGCGCCTAGTCCTTTGTGTGTGTTTGTGTGTGTGTGGCGGTGTATGTGGTGGTGTGTGGTGGTGTATGTGTGTGGTGCTGTATGGTGGTGTGTGTGTGTGGTGGTGTGTGTTTGTGTGTGTAGTGGTGGTGGTGTGTGTGTGGTGGTGCGTGGTGATGCGTGGTGGTGCGTGGTGGTGCGTGGTGATGCGTGGTGGTGCGTGGTGGTGCGTAGTGGGGCGTGGTGGTGCGTGGTAGTGCGTGTGGTGGCGGTGGTGGTGTGTATGTGTGTGTGGTGCTGTGTGGTGGTGCGTTCTGGTGTGTTTGGTGGTATGTATTGTGGTGTGTGTGGTGGTGTGGTAGTGTGTGTGTGGGTGGTGTGGGTGGTGTGTGCATGTGTGTGACATGAAAATACTCTATAATAATGCAAAAGACTTTACCGGTGAGATGACGAACTATGGCCATGCATCTGATAGGCGAACGCTCTACCGCTAGACGACTACCCAGTGTTATGCTTTCATGTATGTTGGCCCTGATGAGACAAGTCTTTTTTTGTCATATGTTAGTGAGGGCAAATGAACTTTTATATCAATGTATGCTTCCAGATTTGCAAACTGTCACGCTATACAATAATGGGTTTATTCTGTCACATGTGTGGGTCTGTGAAAGTGTGTGTCTCAGTCAAGAAATTCCAGAAATAGAGGGAGATGGATGCCATGGCGTCGTTTGGTGCGCTGGACCTCTAACGCGGTAAAATTGGGCGAGACGGGTTCTACGGCGTAGAATTCGTGCGCCGGAGCCAAATAGCATTAAAATGGGGTAGGACGTGTCCCACGGGGTCAGAATGGTGTGCAGGTGTGAGAAAGCTATAGAGGGAGGAGAGACGGATTCTACTGCGGCGGATTGGTGAATTAGAAGAAAACCGTAAAATCTTTCGTCTATGCTTAAATTCTCTGGTAAAAACATCGAAGGAAGCGTTGATAGAAAAAAACAATTCTAATTCTACAAAAAAAATGTCGCTACTGTTATTTCCTATTGATAAGTGAAGGCGAGCGAACACCAAAAAAGGCCGAAGTCAGGCTTAAGCCGGACGTTCGGGCTGATATTTGAAACACATTATTTTGAATTTGATGCCATTACAACAAATTTGGACAGAAAAGCAGCACTGTCATAAAGTATCCTCATAAATCCTCTGTACTATAACTTGAAGTTTCTGGAAAATTGCTCAAATTTGACTTGCTTATTAAACGGACGTAAATTCGGATGATGGCTGTTACGAATGTTCAGTTTCTCAAATTACTCCTCATCTAAATTATTCGATCAGCTTTGTAATCATCCAGCCAGGTCCCAAGTATACTGTACATCAATTCAACTAAGTGCTGTAGCAGATACATGAAAAATTTTGCCTTTTTTTAAATTTCCTGGCAAGCGAAGGGGTGAATTTCAAATGGAAACTCACCCCCTTCGCTTGCCAGGAAATTAAAAAATATTACTATTCAAGTTATTTAAGCCATCCAAGTTATTTATTTTGAACATTCCTAATATTACTAAAATTACTTAAATGATCTGCATAGAATAAAAAAAATTCACAATAAATAAAAAAGTTCAGGCCTAATAAGACGAAGAATTCTGACAGTCCATCACGAACGTTGTGCAGGGGGTTGGAGTGTTTTCTAAAGGAAAATAGCAGGACATTAACAATTCCAGACAACCCGGGGAAAAATACGCATTCTAGAGAGACCAACACTGCCTAGGCTAAATAAGATTAAGCAGGCCTAAGGGGGCCTGCAAACCATCCGGATAGACTTGAAGGACGGATTTGAGGGTTTTTTGGAAGAGGTGTATCAATTTTCTCAATTTTACCCAAACCAAAGAGAAAAAATACAATTTACGAAGATTCTGGCTTTCCTAAAAATAATCCTAAGCTAAGCTTCAACAAAGATTAATTTACCCTGAAGACCATCCAGATGGTTGTAGAGAGGGGATTTTAGGGTAATCTTAAAGAATATTATCCACTTTTGACAATTCAGCTCAAATCGGGGAGAAAAAATACAATTTGGGGCGATTCTGGCCTTTTTTAAAATTAATCGTGACCTAGGACTCCATAAATGTTTTTTTCGTTTCAGGACCATCCTGATGGCTCTGGATCCGGGGTTTGAGGCTTATCTTAAAGAATATTATCCACTTTTGACAATTCAGCTCAAATCGGGGAGAAAAAATACAATTTGTGGCGATTCTGGCCTTTTTTAAAATTAATCGTGAAATAAGACCCCATAAAGGTTTTTTTCGTTTCAGGACCATCCTGATGGCTCTGGATCCGGGGTTTGAGGCTTATCATAAAGAATATTATCCACTTTTGACAATTCAGCTCAAATCGGGGAGAAAAAATACAATTTGTGGCGATTCTGGCCTTTTTTAAAATTAATCGTGAAATAAGACCCCATAAAGGTTTTTTTCGTTTCAGGACCATCCTGATGGCTCTGGATCCGGGGTTTGAGGCTTATCATAAAGAATATTATCCACTTTTGACAATTCAGCTCAAATCGGGGAGAAAAAATACAATTTGTGGCGATTCTGGCCTTTTTTTAAAATTAATCGTGAAATAAGGACCCATAAAGGTTTTTTTCGTTTCAGGACCATCCTGAAGGCTCTGGATCCGGGGTTTGAGGCTTATCATAAAGAATATTATCCACTTTTGACAATTCAGCTCAAATCGGGGAGAAAAAATACAATTTGTGGCGATTCTGGCCTTTTTTAAAATTAATCGTGAAATAAGACCCCATAAAGGTTTTTTTCGTTTCAGGACCATCCTGATGGCTCTGGATCCGGGGTTTGAGGCTTATCATAAAGAATATTATCCACTTTTGACAATTCAGCTCAAATCGGGGAGAAAAAATACAATTTGTGGCGATTCTGGCCTTTTTTAAAATTAATCGTGAAATAAGACCCCATAAAGGTTTTTTTCGTTTCAGGACCATCCTGAAGGCTCTGGATCCGGGGTTTGAGGCTTATCATAAAGAATATTATCCACTTTTGACAATTCAGCTCAAATCGGGGAGAAAAAATACAATTTGTGGCGATTCTGGCCTTTTTTAAAATTAATCGTGAAATAAGACCCCATAAAGGTTTTTTTCGTTTCAGGACCATCCTGAAGGCTCTGGATCCGGGGTTTGAGGCTTATCATAAAGAATATTATCCACTTTTGACAATTCAGCTCAAATCGGGGAGAAAAAATACAATTTGTGGCGATTCTGGCCTTTTTTAAAATTAATCGTGAAATAAGACCCCATAAAGGTTTTTTTCGTTTCAGGACCATCCTGAAGGCTCTGGATCCGGGGTTTGAGGCTTATCATAAAGAATATTATCCACTTTTGACAATTCAGCTCAAATCGGGGAGAAAAAATACAATTTGTGGCGATTCTGGCCTTTTTTAAAATTAATCGTGAAATAAGACCCCATAAAGGTTTTTTTCGTTTCAGGACCATCCTGATGGCTCTGGATCCGGGGTTTGAGGCTTATCATAAAGAATATTATCCACTTTTGACAATTCAGCTCAAATCGGGGAGAAAAAATACAATTTGTGGCGATTCTGGCCTTTTTTAAAATTAATCGTGAAATAAGACCCCATAAAGGTTTTTTTCGTTTCAGGACCATCCTGAAGGCTCTGGATCCGGGGTTTGATGCTTATCATAAAGAATATTATCCACTTTTGACAATTCAGCTCAAATCGGGGAGAAAAAATACAATTTGTGGCGATTCTGGCCTTTTTTAAAATTAATCGTGAAATAAGACCCCATAAAGGTTTTTTTCGTTTCAGGACCATCCTGAAGGCTCTGGATCCGGGGTTTGATGCTTATCATAAAGAATATTATCCACTTTTGACAATTCAGCTCAAATCGGGGAGAAAAAATACAATTTGTGGCGATTCTGGCCTTTTTTAAAATTAATCGTGAAATAAGACCCCATAAAGGTTTTTTTCGTTTCAGGACCATCCTGAAGGCTCTGGATCCGGGGTTTGAGGCTTATCATAAAGAATATTATCCACTTTTGACAATTCAGCTCAAATCGGGGAGAAAAAATACAATTTGTGGCGATTCTGGCCTTTTTTAAAATTAATCGTGAAATAAGACCCCATAAAGGTTTTTTTCGTTTCAGGACCATCCTGAAGGCTCTGGATCCGGGGTTTGAGGCTTATCATAAAGAATATTATCCACTTTTGACAATTCAGCTCAAATCGGGGAGAAAAAATACAATTTGTGGCGATTCTGGCCTTTTTTAAAATTAATCGTGAAATAAGGACCCATAAAGGTTTTTTTCGTTTCAGGACCATCCTGAAGGCTCTGGATCCGGGGTTTGAGGCTTATCATAAAGAATATTATCCACTTTTGACAATTCAGCTCAAATCGGGGAGAAAAAATACAATTTGTGGCGATTCTGGCCTTTTTTAAAATTAATCGTGAAATAAGGACCCATAAAGGTTTTTTTCGTTTCAGGACCATCCTGAAGGCTCTGGATCCGGGGTTTGAGGCTTATCATAAAGAATATTATCCACTTTTGACAATTCAGCTCAAATCGGGGAGAAAAAATACAATTTGTGGCGATTCTGGCCTTTTTTAAAATTAATCGTGAAATAAGACCCCATAAAGGTTTTTTTCGTTTCAGGACCATCCTGAAGGCTCTGGATCCGGGGTTTGAGGCTTATCATAAAGAATATTATCCACTTTTGACAATTCAGCTCAAATCGGGGAGAAAAAATACAATTTGTGGCGATTCTGGCCTTTTTTAAAATTAATCGTGAAATAAGGACCCCATAAAGGTTTTTTTCGTTTCAGGACCATCCTGAAGGCTCTGGATCCGGGGTTTGATGCTTATCATAAAGAATATTATCCACTTTTGACAATTCAGCTCAAATCGGGGAGAAAAAATACAATTTGTGGCGATTCTGGCCTTTTTTAAAATTAATCGTGAAATAAGACCCCATAAAGGTTTTTTTCGTTTCAGGACCATCCTGAAGGCTCTGGATCCGGGGTTTGAGGCTTATCATAAAGAATATTATCCACTTTTGACAATTCAGCTCAAATCGGGGAGAAAAAATACAATTTGTGGCGATTCTGGCCTTTTTTAAAATTAATCGTGAAATAAGGACCCCATAAAGGTTTTTTTCGTTTCAGGACCATCCTGAAGGCTCTGGATCCGGGGTTTGATGCTTATCATAAAGAATATTATCCACTTTTGACAATTCAGCTCAAATCGGGGAGAAAAAATACAATTTGTGGCGATTCTGGCCTTTTTTAAAATTAATCGTGAAATAAGACCCCATAAAGGTTTTTTTCGTTTCAGGACCATCCTGAAGGCTCTGGATCCGGGGTTTGAGGCTTATCATAAAGAATATTATCCACTTTTGACAATTCAGCTCAAATCGGGGAGAAAAAATACAATTTGTGGCGATTCTGGCCTTTTTTAAAATTAATCGTGAAATAAGGACCCATAAAGGTTTTTTTCGTTTCAGGACCATCCTGAAGGCTCTGGATCCGGGGTTTGAGGCTTATCATAAAGAATATTATCCACTTTTGACAATTCAGCTCAAATCGGGGAGAAAAAATACAATTTGTGGCGATTCTGGCCTTTTTTAAAATTAATCGTGAAATAAGGACCCATAAAGGTTTTTTTCGTTTCAGGACCATCCTGAAGGCTCTGGATCCGGGGTTTGAGGCTTATCATAAAGAATATTATCCACTTTTGACAATTCAGCTCAAATCGGGGAGAAAAAATACAATTTGTGGCGATTCTGGCCTTTTTTAAAATTAATCGTGAAATAAGACCCCATAAAGGTTTTTTTCGTTTCAGGACCATCCTGAAGGCTCTGGATCCGGGGTTTGAGGCTTATCATAAAGAATATTATCCACTTTTGACAATTCAGCTCAAATCGGGGAGAAAAAATACAATTTGTGGCGATTCTGGCCTTTTTTAAAATTAATCGTGAAATAAGGACCCATAAAGGTTTTTTTCGTTTCAGGACCATCCTGAAGGCTCTGGATCCGGGGTTTGATGCTTATCATAAAGAATATTATCCACTTTTGACAATTCAGCTCAAATCGGGGAGAAAAAATACAATTTGTGGCGATTCTGGCCTTTTTTTAAAATTAATCGTGAAATAAGGACCCATAAAGGTTTTTTTCGTTTCAGGACCATCCTGAAGGCTCTGGATCCGGGGTTTGAGGCTTATCATAAAGAATATTATCCACTTTTGACAATTCAGCTCAAATCGGGGAGAAAAAATACAATTTGTGGCGATTCTGGCCTTTTTTAAAATTAATCGTGAAATAAGACCCCATAAAGGTTTTTTTCGTTTCAGGACCATCCTGAAGGCTCTGGATCCGGGGTTTGAGGCTTATCATAAAGAATATTATCCACTTTTGACAATTCAGCTCAAATCGGGGAGAAAAAATACAATTTGTGGCGATTCTGGCCTTTTTTAAAATTAATCGTGAAATAAGGACCCATAAAGGTTTTTTTCGTTTCAGGACCATCCTGAAGGCTCTGGATCCGGGGTTTGAGGCTTATCATAAAGAATATTATCCACTTTTGACAATTCAGCTCAAATCGGGGAGAAAAAATACAATTTGTGGCGATTCTGGCCTTTTTTAAAATTAATCGTGAAATAAGGACCCATAAAGGTTTTTTTCGTTTCAGGACCATCCTGAAGGCTCTGGATCCGGGGTTTGATGCTTATCATAAAGAATATTATCCACTTTTGACAATTCAGCTCAAATCGGGGAGAAAAAATACAATTTGTGGCGATTCTGGCCTTTTTTAAAATTAATCGTGAAATAAGGACCCATAAAGGTTTTTTTCGTTTCAGGACCATCCTGAAGGCTCTGGATCCGGGGTTTGATGCTTATCATAAAGAATATTATCCACTTTTGACAATTCAGCTCAAATCGGGGAGAAAAAATACAATTTGTGGCGATTCTGGCCTTTTTTAAAATTAATCGTGAAATAAGGACCCATAAAGGTTTTTTTCGTTTCAGGACCATCCTGAAGGCTCTGGATCCGGGGTTTGATGCTTATCATAAAGAATATTATCCACTTTTGACAATTCAGCTCAAATCGGGGAGAAAAAATACAATTTGTGGCGATTCTGGCCTTTTTTAAAATTAATCGTGAAATAAGGACCCATAAAGGTTTTTTTCGTTTCAGGACCATCCTGAAGGCTCTGGATCCGGGGTTTGATGCTTATCATAAAGAATATTATCCACTTTTGACAATTCAGCTCAAATCGGGGAGAAAAAATACAATTTGTGGCGATTCTGGCCTTTTTTAAAATTAATCGTGAAATAAGGACCCATAAAGGTTTTTTTCGTTTCAGGACCATCCTGAAGGCTCTGGATCCGGGGTTTGATGCTTATCATAAAGAATATTATCCACTTTTGACAATTCAGCTCAAATCGGGGAGAAAAAATACAATTTGTGGCGATTCTGGCCTTTTTTAAAATTAATCGTGAAATAAGGACCCATAAAGGTTTTTTTCGTTTCAGGACCATCCTGAAGGCTCTGGATCCGGGGTTTGAGGCTTATCATAAAGAATATTATCCACTTTTGACAATTCAGCTCAAATCGGGGAGAAAAAATACAATTTGTGGCGATTCTGGCCTTTTTTAAAATTAATCGTGAAATAAGGACCCATAAAGGTTTTTTTCGTTTCAGGACCATCCTGAAGGCTCTGGATCCGGGGTTTGATGCTTATCATAAAGAATATTATCCACTTTTGACAATTCAGCTCAAATCGGGGAGAAAAAATACAATTTGTGGCGATTCTGGCCTTTTTTAAAATTAATCGTGAAATAAGGCCCCATAAAGGTTTTTTTCGTTTCAGGACCATCCTGAAGGCTCTGGATCCGGGGTTTGATGCTTATCATAAAGAATATTATCCACTTTTGACAATTCAGCTCAAATCGGGGAGAAAAAATACAATTTGTGGCGATTCTGGCCTTTTTTAAAATTAATCGTGAAATAAGACCCCATAAAGGTTTTTTTCGTTTCAGGACCATCCTGAAGGCTCTGGATCCGGGGTTTGATGCTTATCATAAAGAATATTATCCACTTTTGACAATTCAGCTCAAATCGGGGAGAAAAAATACAATTTGTGGCGATTCTGGCCTTTTTTAAAATTAATCGTGAAATAAGGACCCATAAAGGTTTTTTTCGTTTCAGGACCATCCTGAAGGCTCTGGATCCGGGGTTTGATGCTTATCATAAAGAATATTATCCACTTTTGACAATTCAGCTCAAATCGGGGAGAAAAAATACAATTTGTGGCGATTCTGGCCTTTTTTAAAATTAATCGTGAAATAAGGACCCATAAAGGTTTTTTTCGTTTCAGGACCATCCTGAAGGCTCTGGATCCGGGGTTTGAGGCTTATCATAAAGAATATTATCCACTTTTGACAATTCAGCTCAAATCGGGGAGAAAAAATACAATTTGTGGCGATTCTGGCCTTTTTTAAAATTAATCGTGAAATAAGGACCCATAAAGGTTTTTTTCGTTTCAGGACCATCCTGAAGGCTCTGGATCCGGGGTTTGATGCTTATCATAAAGAATATTATCCACTTTTGACAATTCAGCTCAAATCGGGGAGAAAAAATACAATTTGTGGCGATTCTGGCCTTTTTTAAAATTAATCGTGAAATAAGGACCCATAAAGGTTTTTTTCGTTTCAGGACCATCCTGAAGGCTCTGGATCCGGGGTTTGATGCTTATCATAAAGAATATTATCCACTTTTGACAATTCAGCTCAAATCGGGGAGAAAAAATACAATTTGTGGCGATTCTGGCCTTTTTTAAAATTAATCGTGAAATAAGGACCCATAAAGGTTTTTTTCGTTTCAGGACCATCCTGAAGGCTCTGGATCCGGGGTTTGATGCTTATCATAAAGAATATTATCCACTTTTGACAATTCAGCTCAAATCGGGGAGAAAAAATACAATTTGTGGCGATTCTGGCCTTTTTTAAAATTAATCGTGAAATAAGGACCCATAAAGGTTTTTTTCGTTTCAGGACCATCCTGAAGGCTCTGGATCCGGGGTTTGATGCTTATCATAAAGAATATTATCCACTTTTGACAATTCAGCTCAAATCGGGGAGAAAAAATACAATTTGTGGCGATTCTGGCCTTTTTTAAAATTAATCGTGAAATAAGGACCCATAAAGGTTTTTTTCGTTTCAGGACCATCCTGAAGGCTCTGGATCCGGGGTTTGATGCTTATCATAAAGAATATTATCCACTTTTGACAATTCAGCTCAAATCGGGGAGAAAAAATACAATTTGTGGCGATTCTGGCCTTTTTTAAAATTAATCGTGAAATAAGGACCCATAAAGGTTTTTTTCGTTTCAGGACCATCCTGAAGGCTCTGGATCCGGGGTTTGATGCTTATCATAAAGAATATTATCCACTTTTGACAATTCAGCTCAAATCGGGGAGAAAAAATACAATTTGTGGCGATTCTGGCCTTTTTTAAAATTAATCGTGAAATAAGGACCCATAAAGGTTTTTTTCGTTTCAGGACCATCCTGAAGGCTCTGGATCCGGGGTTTGATGCTTATCATAAAGAATATTATCCACTTTTGACAATTCAGCTCAAATCGGGGAGAAAAAATACAATTTGTGGCGATTCTGGCCTTTTTTAAAATTAATCGTGAAATAAGGACCCATAAAGGTTTTTTTCGTTTCAGGACCATCCTGAAGGCTCTGGATCCGGGGTTTGATGCTTATCATAAAGAATATTATCCACTTTTGACAATTCAGCTCAAATCGGGGAGAAAAAATACAATTTGTGGCGATTCTGGCCTTTTTTAAAATTAATCGTGAAATAAGGACCCATAAAGGTTTTTTTCGTTTCAGGACCATCCTGAAGGCTCTGGATCCGGGGTTTGATGCTTATCATAAAGAATATTATCCACTTTTGACAATTCAGCTCAAATCGGGGAGAAAAAATACAATTTGTGGCGATTCTGGCCTTTTTTAAAATTAATCGTGAAATAAGGACCCATAAAGGTTTTTTTCGTTTCAGGACCATCCTGAAGGCTCTGGATCCGGGGTTTGATGCTTATCATAAAGAATATTATCCACTTTTGACAATTCAGCTCAAATCGGGGAGAAAAAATACAATTTGTGGCGATTCTGGCCTTTTTTAAAATTAATCGTGAAATAAGGACCCATAAAGGTTTTTTTCGTTTCAGGACCATCCTGAAGGCTCTGGATCCGGGGTTTGATGCTTATCATAAAGAATATTATCCACTTTTGACAATTCAGCTCAAATCGGGGAGAAAAAATACAATTTGTGGCGATTCTGGCCTTTTTTAAAATTAATCGTGAAATAAGGACCCATAAAGGTTTTTTTCGTTTCAGGACCATCCTGAAGGCTCTGGATCCGGGGTTTGAGGCTTATCATAAAGAATATTATCCACTTTTGACAATTCAGCTCAAATCGGGGAGAAAAAATACAATTTGTGGCGATTCTGGCCTTTTTTAAAATTAATCGTGAAATAAGGACCCATAAAGGTTTTTTTCGTTTCAGGACCATCCTGAAGGCTCTGGATCCGGGGTTTGATGCTTATCATAAAGAATATTATCCACTTTTGACAATTCAGCTCAAATCGGGGAGAAAAAATACAATTTGTGGCGATTCTGGCCTTTTTTAAAATTAATCGTGAAATAAGGACCCATAAAGGTTTTTTTCGTTTCAGGACCATCCTGAAGGCTCTGGATCCGGGGTTTGAGGCTTATCATAAAGAATATTATCCACTTTTGACAATTCAGCTCAAATCGGGGAGAAAAAATACAATTTGTGGCGATTCTGGCCTTTTTTAAAATTAATCGTGAAATAAGGACCCATAAAGGTTTTTTTCGTTTCAGGACCATCCTGAAGGCTCTGGATCCGGGGTTTGATGCTTATCATAAAGAATATTATCCACTTTTGACAATTCAGCTCAAATCGGGGAGAAAAAATACAATTTGTGGCGATTCTGGCCTTTTTTAAAATTAATCGTGAAATAAGGACCCATAAATGTTTTTTTCGTTTCAGGACCATCCTGAAGGCTCTGGATCCGGGGTTTGAGGCTTATCATAAAGAATATTATCCACTTTTGACAATTCAGCTCAAATCGGGGAGAAAAAATACAATTTGTGGCGATTCTGGCCTTTTTTAAAATTAATCGTGAAATAAGGACCCATAAAGGTTTTTTTCGTTTCAGGACCATCCTGAAGGCTCTGGATCCGGGGTTTGATGCTTATCATAAAGAATATTATCCACTTTTGACAATTCAGCTCAAATCGGGGAGAAAAAATACAATTTGTGGCGATTCTGGCCTTTTTTAAAATTAATCGTGAAATAAGGACCCATAAAGGTTTTTTTCGTTTCAGGACCATCCTGAAGGCTCTGGATCCGGGGTTTGATGCTTATCATAAAGAATATTATCCACTTTTGACAATTCAGCTCAAATCGGGGAGAAAAAATACAATTTGTGGCGATTCTGGCCTTTTTTAAAATTAATCGTGAAATAAGGACCCATAAAGGTTTTTTTCGTTTCAGGACCATCCTGAAGGCTCTGGATCCGGGGTTTGATGCTTATCATAAAGAATATTATCCACTTTTGACAATTCAGCTCAAATCGGGGAGAAAAAATACAATTTGTGGCGATTCTGGCCTTTTTTTAAAATTAATCGTGAAATAAGGACCCATAAAGGTTTTTTTCGTTTCAGGACCATCCTGAAGGCTCTGGATCCGGGGTTTGATGCTTATCATAAAGAATATTATCCACTTTTGACAATTCAGCTCAAATCGGGGAGAAAAAATACAATTTGTGGCGATTCTGGCCTTTTTTAAAATTAATCGTGAAATAAGGACCCATAAAGGTTTTTTTCGTTTCAGGACCATCCTGAAGGCTCTGGATCCGGGGTTTGATGCTTATCATAAAGAATATTATCCACTTTTGACAATTCAGCTCAAATCGGGGAGAAAAAATACAATTTGTGGCGATTCTGGCCTTTTTTAAAATTAATCGTGAAATAAGGACCCATAAAGGTTTTTTTCGTTTCAGGACCATCCTGAAGGCTCTGGATCCGGGGTTTGATGCTTATCATAAAGAATATTATCCACTTTTGACAATTCAGCTCAAATCGGGGAGAAAAAATACAATTTGTGGCGATTCTGGCCTTTTTTAAAATTAATCGTGAAATAAGGACCCCATAAAGGTTTTTTTCGTTTCAGGACCATCCTGAAGGCTCTGGATCCGGGGTTTGATGCTTATCATAAAGAATATTATCCACTTTTGACAATTCAGCTCAAATCGGGGAGAAAAAATACAATTTGTGGCGATTCTGGCCTTTTTTAAAATTAATCGTGAAATAAGGACCCATAAAGGTTTTTTTCGTTTCAGGACCATCCTGAAGGCTCTGGATCCGGGGTTTGAGGCTTATCATAAAGAATATTATCCACTTTTGACAATTCAGCTCAAATCGGGGAGAAAAAATACAATTTGTGGCGATTCTGGCCTTTTTTAAAATTAATCGTGAAATAAGGACCCATAAAGGTTTTTTTCGTTTCAGGACCATCCTGAAGGCTCTGGATCCGGGGTTTGATGCTTATCATAAAGAATATTATCCACTTTTGACAATTCAGCTCAAATCGGGGAGAAAAAATACAATTTGTGGCGATTCTGGCCTTTTTTAAAATTAATCGTGAAATAAGGACCCATAAAGGTTTTTTTCGTTTCAGGACCATCCTGAAGGCTCTGGATCCGGGGTTTGATGCTTATCATAAAGAATATTATCCACTTTTGACAATTCAGCTCAAATCGGGGAGAAAAAATACAATTTGTGGCGATTCTGGCCTTTTTTAAAATTATTCGTGAAATAAGGACCCATAAAGGTTTTTTTCGTTTCAGGACCATCCTGAAGGCTCTGGATCCGGGGTTTGATGCTTATCATAAAGAATATTATCCACTTTTGACAATTCAGCTCAAATCGGGGAGAAAAAATACAATTTGTGGCGATTCTGGCCTTTTTTAAAATTAATCGTGAAATAAGGACCCCATAAAGGTTTTTTTCGTTTCAGGACCATCCTGAAGGCTCTGGATCCGGGGTTTGATGCTTATCATAAAGAATATTATCCACTTTTGACAATTCAGCTCAAATCGGGGAGAAAAAATACAATTTGTGGCGATTCTGGCCTTTTTTAAAATTAATCGTGAAATAAGGACCCATAAAGGTTTTTTTCGTTTCAGGACCATCCTGAAGGCTCTGGATCCGGGGTTTGATGCTTATCATAAAGAATATTATCCACTTTTGACAATTCAGCTCAAATCGGGGAGAAAAAATACAATTTGTGGCGATTCTGGCCTTTTTTAAAATTAATCGTGAAATAAGGACCCATAAAGGTTTTTTTCGTTTCAGGACCATCCTGAAGGCTCTGGATCCGGGGTTTGAGGCTTATCATAAAGAATATTATCCACTTTTGACAATTCAGCTCAAATCGGGGAGAAAAAATACAATTTGTGGCGATTCTGGCCTTTTTTAAAATTAATCGTGAAATAAGGACCCATAAAGGTTTTTTTCGTTTCAGGACCATCCTGAAGGCTCTGGATCCGGGGTTTGAGGCTTATCATAAAGAATATTATCCACTTTTGACAATTCAGCTCAAATCGGGGAAGAAAAAATACAATTTGTGGCGATTCTGGCCTTTTTTTAAAATTAATCGTGAAATAAGGACCCATAAATGTTTTTTTCGTTTCAGGACCATCCTGAAGGCTCTGGATCCGGGGTTTGATGCTTATCATAAAGAATATTATCCACTTTTGACAATTCAGCTCAAATCGGGGAGAAAAAAAACAATTTGTGGCGATTCTGGCCTTTTTTAAAATTAATCGTGAAATAAGGACCCATAAATGTTTTTTTCGTTTCAGGACCATCCTGAATGCTCTGGATCCGGGGTTTGATGCTTATCATAAAGAATATTAACCCCTTTCAGAGCCTTCAGGATGGTCCTGAAACGAAAAAAATAATTATGGGTCCTTATTTCACGATTAATTTTAAAAAAGCGGAGAATCGCCCCAAATTGTATTTTTCTCCCCGATTTGAGCTGAATTGTCAAAAGTGGATAATATTCTTTATGATAAGCATCTAACCCCGGATCCAGAGCCTTCTTGTCCTGAAAAAAAAACCTTTATCCACTTTTCACATTTAATTTTAAAAAAGCCAGAAATCGGCAAAAAAATTTTTCAATTTGAGCTGAATTGTCAAAAGTGGATAATATTCTTTATGATAAGCATCAATCGTGAAACTAGGATGGTCCTAAAACGAAAAACATTTATGGGTCCTTATTTCACGATTAATTTTGAAAAAGGCCAGAATCGCCACAAATTGTATTTTTTCCCCCCGATTTGAGCTGAATTGTCAAAAGTGGATAATATTCTTTATGATAAGCATCAAACCCCGGATCCAGAGCCTTCAGGATGGTCCTGAAACGAAAAAAACTTTATGGGTCGCTTATTTCACGATTAATTTTAAAAAAGGCCAGAATCGCCCCAAATTGTATTTTTTCTCCCCGATTTGAGCTGAATTGTCAAAAGTGGATAATATTCTTTATGATAAGCATCAAACCCCGGATCCAGAGCCTTCAGGATGGTCCTGAAACGAAAAAACTTTTATGGGTCCTTATTTCACGATTAATTTTAAAAAAGGCCAGAATCGCCACAAATTGTATTTTTCTCCCCGATTTGAGCTGAATTGTCAAAAGTGGATAATATTCTTTATGATAAGCCTCAAACCCCGGATCCAGAGCCTTCAGGATGGTCCTGAAACGAAAAAAACCTTTATGGGTCCTTATTTCACGATTAATTTTAAAAAAGGCCAGAATCGCCACAAATTGTATTTTTTCTCCCCGATTTGAGCTGAATTGTCAAAAGTGGATAATATTCTTTATGATAAGCATCAAACCCCGGATCCAGAGCCTTCAGGATGGTCCTGAAACGAAAAAACCTTTATGGGTCCTTATTTCACGATTAATTTTAAAAAAGGCCAGAATCGCCCCAAATTGTATTTTTTCTCCCCGATTTGAGCTGAATTGTCAAAAGTGGATAATATTCTTTATGATAAGCCTCAAACCCCGGATCCAGAGCCTTCAGGATGGTCCTGAAACGAAAAAAACCTTTATGGGTCCTTATTTCACGATTAATTTTAAAAAAGGCCAGAATCGCCACAAATTGTATTTTTTCTCCCCGATTTGAGCTGAATTGTCAAAAGTGGATAATATTCTTTATGATAAGCATCAAACCCCGGATCCAGAGCCTTCAGGATGGTCCTGAAACGAAAAAAACCTTTATGGGTCCTTATTTCACGATTAATTTTAAAAAAGGCCAGAATCGCCACAAATTGTATTTTTTCTCCCCGATTTGAGCTGAATTGTCAAAAGTGGATAATATTCTTTATGATAAGCCTCAAACCCCGGATCCAGAGCCTTCAGGATGGTCCTGAAACGAAAAAAACATTTATGGGTCCTTATTTCACGATTAATTTTAAAAAAGGCCAGAATCGCCACAAATTGTATTTTTTCTCCCCGATTTGAGCTGAATTGTCAAAAGTGGATAATATTCTTTATGATAAGCCTCAAACCCCGGATCCAGAGCCTTCAGGATGGTCCTGAAACGAAAAAACCTTTATGGGTCCTTATTTCACGATTAATTTTAAAAAAGGCCAGAATCGCCACAAATTGTATTTTTTCTCCCCGATTTGAGCTGAATTGTCAAAAGTGGATAATATTCTTTATGATAAGCCTCAAACCCCGGATCCAGAGCCTTCAGGATGGTCCTGAAACGAAAAAAACCTTTATGGGTCCTTATTTCACGAATAATTTTAAAAAAGGCCAGAATCGCCCCAAATTGTATTTTTTCTCCCCGATTTGAGCTGAATTGTCAAAAGTGGATAATATTCTTTATGATAAGCCTCAAACCCCGGATCCAGAGCCTTCAGGATGGTCCTGAAACGAAAAAACCTTTATGGGTCCTTATTTCACGATTAATTTTAAAAAAGGCCAGAATCGCCACAAATTGTATTTTTTCTCCCCGATTTGAGCTGAATTGTCAAAAGTGGATAATATTCTTTATGATAAGCCTCAAACCCCGGATCCAGAGCCTTCAGGATGGTCCTGAAACGAAAAAAACCTTTATGGGTCCTTATTTCACGATTAATTTTAAAAAAGGCCAGAATCGCCACAAATTGTATTTTTTCTCCCCGATTTGAGCTGAATTGTCAAAAGTGGATAATATTCTTTATGACAAGCATCAAACCCCGGATCCAGAGCCTTCAGGATGTTCCTAAAACGAAAAAACTTTTATGGGTCCTTATTTCACGAATAATTTTAAAAAAGGCCAGAATCGCCACAAATTGTATTTTTTCTCCCCGATTTGAGCTGAATTGTCAAAAGTGGATAATATTCTTTATGATAAGCCTCAAACCCCGGATCCAGAGCCTTCAGGATGGTCCTGAAACGAAAAAAAACCTTTATGGGTCCTTATTTCACGATTAATTTTAAAAAAGGCCAGAATCGCCCCAAATTGTATTTTTTCTCCCCGATTTGAGCTGAATTGTCAAAAGTGGATAATATTCTTTATGATAAGCCTCAAACCCCGGATCCAGAGCCTTCAGGATGGTCCTGAAACGAAAAAAACATTTATGGGTCCTTATTTCACGATTAATTTTAAAAAAGGCCAGAATCGCCACAAATTGTATTTTTTTCTCCCCGATTTGAGCTGAATTGTCAAAAGTGGATAATATTCTTTATGATAAGCCTCAAACCCCGGATCCAGAGCCTTCAGGATGGTCCTGAAACGAAAAAACCTTTATGGGTCCTTATTTCACGAATAATTTTAAAAAAGGCCAGAATCGCCCCAAATTGTATTTTTTCTCCCCGATTTGAGCTGAATTGTCAAAAGTGGATAATATTCTTTATGATAAGCCTCAAACCCCGGATCCAGAGCCTTCAGGATGGTCCTGAAACGAAAAAACCTTTATGGGTCCTTATTTCACGATTAATTTTAAAAAAGGCCAGAATCGCCACAAATTGTATTTTTTCTCCCCGATTTGAGCTGAATTGTCAAAAGTGGATAATATTCTTTATGATAAGCATCAAACCCCGGATCCAGAGCCTTCAGGATGGTCCTGAAACGAAAAAAACCTTTATGGGGTCCTTATTTCACGATTAATTTTAAAAAAGGCCAGAATCGCCACAAATTGTATTTTTTCTCCCCGATTTGAGCTGAATTGTCAAAAGTGGATAATATTCTTTATGATAAGCCTCAAACCCCGGATCCAGAGCCTTCAGGATGGTCCTGAAACGAAAAAACTTTTATGGGTCCTTATTTCACGAATAATTTTAAAAAAGGCCAGAATCGCCCCAAATTGTATTTTTTCTC
>NC_087373.1:323614-330106 GCF_031761385.1 Necator americanus
GCCTCAAATTGTATTTTTTCTCCCCGATTTGAGCTGAATTGTCAAAAGTGGATAATATTCTTTATGATAAGCCTCAAACCCCGGATCCAGAGCCATCAGGATGGTCCTGAAACGAAAAAAACCTTTATGGGGTCTTATTTCACGATTAATTTTAAAAAAGGCCAGAATCGCCACAAATTGTATTTTTTCTCCCCGATTTGAGCTGAATTGTCAAAAGTGGATAATATTCTTTATGATAAGCCTCAAACCCCGGATCCAGAGCCATCAGGATGGTCCTGAAACGAAAAAAACCTTTATGGGGTCTAATTTCACGATTAATTTTAAAAAAAGGCCAGAATCGCCACAAATTGTATTTTTTCTCCCCGATTTGAGCTGAATTGTCAAAAGTGGATAATATTCTTTATGATAAGCCTCAAACCCCGGATCCAGAGCCTTCAGGATGGTCCTGAAACGAAAAAAACCTTTATGGGGTCTATATTTCACGATTAATTTTAAAAAAAGGCCAGAATCGCCACAAATTGTATTTTTTCTCCCCGATTTGAGCTGAATTGTCAAAAGTGGATAATATTCTTTATGATAAGCCTCAAACCCCGGATCCAGAGCCATCAGGATGGTCCTGAAACGAAAAAAACCTTTATGGGTCCTTATTTCACGATTAATTTTAAAAAAGGCCAGAATCGCCACAAATTGTATTTTTTCTCCCCGATTTGAGCTGAATTGTCAAAAGTGGATAATATTCTTTATGATAAGCCTCAAACCCCGGATCCAGAGCCATCAGGATGGTCCTGAAACGAAAAAAACCTTTATGGGGTCTTATTTCACGATTAATTTTAAAAAAAGGCCAGAATCGCCACAAATTGTATTTTTTCTCCCCGATTTGAGCTGAATTGTCAAAAGTGGATAATATTCTTTATGATAAGCCTCAAACCCCGGATCCAGAGCCATCAGGATGGTCCTGAAACGAAAAAAACCTTTATGGGTCCATATTTCACGATTAATTTTAAAAAAGGCCAGAATCGCCACAAATTGTATTTTTTCTCCCCGATTTGAGCTGAATTGTCAAAAGTGGATAATATTCTTTATGATAAGCCTCAAACCCCGGATCCAGAGCCATCAGGATGGTCCTGAAACGAAAAAAACCTTTATGGGTCCTTATTTCACGATTAATTTTAAAAAAGGCCAGAATCGCCACAAATTGTATTTTTTCTCCCCGATTTGAGCTGAATTGTCAAAAGTGGATAATATTCTTTATGATAAGCCTCAAACCCCGGATCCAGAGCCATCAGGATGGTCCTGAAACGAAAAAAACCTTTATGGGTCCATATTTCACGATTAATTTTAAAAAAGGCCAGAATCGCCACAAATTGTATTTTTTTCCCCCGATTTGAGCTGAATTGTCAAAAGTGGATAATATTCTTTATGATAAGCCTCAAACCCCGGATCCAGAGCCTTCAGGATGGTCCTGAAACGAAAAAAAACCTTTATGGGTCCATATTTCACGATTAATTTTAAAAAAGGCCAGAATCGCCACAAATTGTATTTTTTCTCCCCGATTTGAGCTGAATTGTCAAAAGTGGATAATATTCTTTATGATAAGCCTCAAACCCCGGATCCAGAGCCATCAGGATGGTCCTGAAACGAAAAAAACCTTTATGGGTCCATATTTCACGATTAATTTTAAAAAAGGCCAGAATCGCCACAAATTGTATTTTTTCTCCCCGATTTGAGCTGAATTGTCAAAAGTGGATAATATTCTTTATGATAAGCCTCAAACCCCGGATCCAGAGCCATCAGGATGGTCCTGAAACGAAAAAAACCTTTATGGGGTCCATATTTCACGATTAATTTTAAAAAAGGCCAGAATCGCCACAAATTGTATTTTTTCTCCCCGATTTGAGCTGAATTGTCAAAAGTGGATAATATTCTTTATGATAAGCCTCAAACCCCGGATCCAGAGCCTTCAGGATGGTCCTGAAACGAAAAAAACCTTTATGGGTCCTTATTTCACGATTAATTTTAAAAAAGGCCAGAATCGCCACAAATTGTATTTTTTCTCCCCGATTTGAGCTGAATTGTCAAAAGTGGATAATATTCTTTATGATAAGCCTCAAACCCCGGATCCAGAGCCTTCAGGATGGTCCTGAAACGAAAAAAACCTTTATGGGTCCATATTTCACGATTAATTTTAAAAAAGGCCAGAATCGCCACAAATTGTATTTTTTCTCCCCGATTTGAGCTGAATTGTCAAAAGTGGATAATATTCTTTATGATAAGCCTCAAACCCCGGATCCAGAGCCATCAGGATGGTCCTGAAACGAAAAAAACCTTTATGGGTCCATATTTCACGATTAATTTTAAAAAAGGCCAGAATCGCCACAAATTGTATTTTTTCTCCCCGATTTGAGCTGAATTGTCAAAAGTGGATAATATTCTTTATGATAAGCCTCAAACCCCGGATCCAGAGCCTTCAGGATGGTCCTGAAACGAAAAAAACCTTTATGGGTCCATATTTCACGATTAATTTTAAAAAAGGCCAGAATCGCCACAAATTGTATTTTTTCTCCCCGATTTGAGCTGAATTGTCAAAAGTGGATAATATTCTTTATGATAAGCCTCAAACCCCGGATCCAGAGCCTTCAGGATGGTCCTGAAACGAAAAAAACCTTTATGGGTCCATATTTCACGATTAATTTTAAAAAAGGCCAGAATCGCCACAAATTGTATTTTTTCTCCCCGATTTGAGCTGAATTGTCAAAAGTGGATAATATTCTTTATGATAAGCCTCAAACCCCGGATCCAGAGCCTTCAGGATGGTCCTGAAACGAAAAAAACCTTTATGGGTCCATATTTCACGATTAATTTTAAAAAAGGCCAGAATCGCCACAAATTGTATTTTTTCTCCCCGATTTGAGCTGAATTGTCAAAAGTGGATAATATTCTTTATGATAAGCCTCAAACCCCGGATCCAGAGCCTTCAGGATGGTCCTGAAACGAAAAAAACCTTTATGGGTCCATATTTCACGATTAATTTTAAAAAAGGCCAGAATCGCCCAAAATTGTATTTTTTCTCCCCGATTTGAGCTGAATTGTCAAAAGTGGATAATATTCTTTATGATAAGCCTCAAACCCCGGATCCAGAGCCTTCAGGATGGTCCTGAAACGAAAAAAACCTTTATGGGTCCATATTTCACGATTAATTTTAAAAAAGGCCAGAATCGCCACAAATTGTATTTTTTCTCCCCGATTTGAGCTGAATTGTCAAAAGTGGATAATATTCTTTATGATAAGCCTCAAACCCCGGATCCAGAGCCTTCAGGATGGTCCTGAAACGAAAAAAACCTTTATGGGTCCATATTTCACGATTAATTTTAAAAAAGGCCAGAATCGCCACAAATTGTATTTTTTCTCCCCGATTTGAGCTGAATTGTCAAAAGTGGATAATATTCTTTATGATAAGCCTCAAACCCCGGATCCAGAGCCTTCAGGATGGTCCTGAAACGAAAAAAACCTTTATGGGTCCATATTTCACGATTAATTTTAAAAAAGGCCAGAATCGCCACAAATTGTATTTTTTCTCCCCGATTTGAGCTGAATTGTCAAAAGTGGATAATATTCTTTATGATAAGCATCAAACCCCGGATCCAGAGCCTTCAGGATGGTCCTGAAACGAAAAAAACCTTTATGGGTCCATATTTCACGATTAATTTTAAAAAAGGCCAGAATCGCCACAAATTGTATTTTTTCTCCCCGATTTGAGCTGAATTGTCAAAAGTGGATAATATTCTTTATGATAAGCCTCAAACCCCGGATCCAGAGCCTTCAGGATGGTCCTGAAACGAAAAAAACCTTTTTGGGTCCATATTTCACGATTAATTTTAAAAAAGGCCAGAATCGCCACAAATTGTATTTTTTCTCCCCGATTTGAGCTGAATTGTCAAAAGTGGATAATATTCTTTATGATAAGCCTCAAACCCCGGATCCAGAGCCTTCAGGATGGTCCTGAAACGAAAAAAACCTTTTTGGGTCCATATTTCACGATTAATTTTAAAAAAGGCCAGAATCGCCACAAATTGTATTTTTTCTCCCCGATTTGAGCTGAATTGTCAAAAGTGGATAATATTCTTTATGATAAGCCTCAAACCCCGGATCCAGAGCCTTCAGGATGGTCCTGAAACGAAAAAAACCTTTATGGGTCCATATTTCACGATTAATTTTAAAAAAGGCCAGAATCGCCACAAATTGTATTTTTTCTCCCCGATTTGAGCTGAATTGTCAAAAGTGGATAATATTCTTTATGATAAGCCTCAAACCCCGGATCCAGAGCCTTCAGGATGGTCCTGAAACGAAAAAAACCTTTATGGGTCCATATTTCACGATTAATTTTAAAAAAGGCCAGAATCGCCACAAATTGTATTTTTTCTCCCCGATTTGAGCTGAATTGTCAAAAGTGGATAATATTCTTTATGATAAGCCTCAAACCCCGGATCCAGAGCCATCAGGATGGTCCTGAAACGAAAAAAACCTTTTTGGGTCCATATTTCACGATTAATTTTAAAAAAGGCCAGAATCGCCACAAATTGTATTTTTTCTCCCCGATTTGAGCTGAATTGTCAAAAGTGGATAATATTCTTTATGATAAGCCTCAAACCCCGGATCCAGAGCCTTCAGGATGGTCCTGAAACGAAAAAAACCTTTTTGGGTCCATATTTCACGATTAATTTTAAAAAAGGCCAGAATCGCCACAAATTGTATTTTTTCTCCCCGATTTGAGCTGAATTGTCAAAAGTGGATAATATTCTTTATGATAAGCCTCAAACCCCGGATCCAGAGCCTTCAGGATGGTCCTGAAACGAAAAAAACCTTTTTGGGTCCATATTTCACGATTAATTTTAAAAAAGGCCAGAATCGCCACAAATTGTATTTTTTCTCCCCGATTTGAGCTGAATTGTCAAAAGTGGATAATATTCTTTATGATAAGCCTCAAACCCCGGATCCAGAGCCATCAGGATGGTCCTGAAACGAAAAAAACCTTTATGGGTCCATATTTCACGATTAATTTTAAAAAAGGCCAGAATCGCCACAAATTGTATTTTTTCTCCCCGATTTGAGCTGAATTGTCAAAAGTGGATAATATTCTTTATGATAAGCCTCAAACCCCGGATCCAGAGCCTTCAGGATGGTCCTGAAACGAAAAAAACCTTTATGGGGTCCATATTTCACGATTAATTTTAAAAAAGGCCAGAATCGCCACAAATTGTATTTTTTCTCCCCGATTTGAGCTGAATTGTCAAAAGTGGATAATATTCTTTATGATAAGCCTCAAACCCCGGATCCAGAGCCTTCAGGATGGTCCTGAAACGAAAAAAACCTTTATGTGTCCATATTTCACGATTAATTTTAAAAAAAGGCCAGAATCGCCACAAATTGTATTTTTTCTCCCCGATTTGAGCTGAATTGTCAAAAGTGGATAATATTCTTTATGATAAGCCTCAAACCCCGGATCCAGAGCCTTCAGGATGGTCCTGAAACGAAAAAAACCTTTTTGGGTCCATATTTCACGATTAATTTTAAAAAAGGCCAGAATCGCCACAAATTGTATTTTTTCTCCCCGATTTGAGCTGAATTGTCAAAAGTGGATAATATTCTTTATGATAAGCCTCAAACCCCGGATCCAGAGCCATCAGGATGGTCCTGAAACGAAAAAAACCTTTATGGGTCCATATTTCACGATTAATTTTAAAAAAGGCCAGAATCGCCACAAATTGTATTTTTTCTCCCCGATTTGAGCTGAATTGTCAAAAGTGGATAATATTCTTTATGATAAGCCTCAAACCCCGGATCCAGAGCCATCAGGATGGTCCTGAAACGAAAAAAAACCTTTATGGGTCCATATTTCACGATTAATTTTAAAAAAGGCCAGAATCGCCACAAATTGTATTTTTTCTCCCCGATTTGAGCTGAATTGTCAAAAGTGGATAATATTCTTTATGATAAGCCTCAAACCCCGGATCCAGAGCCATCAGGATGGTCCTGAAACGAAAAAAAACCTTTATGGGTCCATATTTCACGATTAATTTTAAAAAAGGCCAGAATCGCCACAAATTGTATTTTTTCTCCCCGATTTGAGCTGAATTGTCAAAAGTGGATAATATTCTTTATGATAAGCCTCAAACCCCGGATCCAGAGCCTTCAGGATGGTCCTGAAACGAAAAAAACCTTTATGGGGTCTATATTTCACGATTAATTTTAAAAAAGGCCAGAATCGCCACAAATTGTATTTTTTCTCCCCGATTTGAGCTGAATTGTCAAAAGTGGATAATATTCTTTATGATAAGCCTCAAACCCCGGATCCAGAGCCTTCAGGATGGTCCTGAAACGAAAAAAACCTTTATGGGGTCTTATTTCACGATTAATTTTAAAAAAGGCCAGAATCCCCAATTTTTTCTCCCCGACGAATTAATTTTTCTTTAAAAAAACCCCGGCCAGAATCGC